>NC_136070.1:229889861-230009861 GCF_964261635.1 Lissotriton helveticus | reverse complement strand
TTTTGCATTTATGCAGGGAGTCCAACATAGCCGGTTCATGAATTTATGTGCGGTTGTAATTAATTGTAATATACATGAAATTTTGACAATAATGCGCTATGTCACGAACTGATGTGTACTGTGGGAATTCCCAGTTGACCCGCTACTGCATTTAACTTATTATCCAACATTCTTACAATTGTAGTCACATAAAAAGTACTGTATTTAAACAGATATCACTAAGAGCATGCTTAGAAACTGCCATTGTGTTTGCCCGTTTTTGCGTCTTTAAATGATTAATTTCACAGCTGTGTCATATATTATCATGAATTAAGGCGTAACCAATCAGTATTGTCGTTATTACCGCACTAGCACTTTAAATTTCAGCAACTCTTTCGGTGCACCATGTGACCAAGCCCTCTGTGTAGGGCGAAACGTTATCCTGCCGTGGTGTGCTGCTAAATAAAAAACTCACTAGCAAAAAAAAAAAAAAAAAAAAAAAAAAAAAAAATCCTGCCGTGGTGTGCTGCTAAATAAAAAAAACTCACTAGCACTCTGGGTCTTCCGTGTTCTTGCTAGTTGGTCAGCCGAGGATTGATGGCGTGGCGTGGCAGCAGGAGTACACATGTGGAAATATATATATATATATGTGTATATATATTTTTTTTTCAAAGCAACTCTGTGAGATCCCCCACCAGCCGTCTCCACGGCACAGAGGGATTTCACAGCATGACCGCTTTCTTTCTGGTAATTTTTATTTTATCTCTGACACCATGTGCGAACACAAAAGGACAGTCGACGCGTTTCGGCAAAAGCCTTCAACTGGACCATATATATATCCTGAATGCACACGTTCCTACTTGAGAATGATGTCGGCACTCCTGTGAATTCCACAGATTATATTTTATTTAAAAAATGAAATAATCAACTTGTTGCAGACGCAGCCTTGTTAAAGATAAATACACACATTTATACTGTTAAGTAAAAACTCTTAAAAATTCACTTACCTGCGAAGTAAAAGAGTAAAACCTTACCTGCTGTGTAAAGACAACTGCTGATGTACTGTATTACTAATCACTAGTTGATCTTGAAATAACATATTTACAAAAAAGAATTTCATGAAGTACTTGTATGTTTTTGTTAACTGGTTGGTGAGGCTTGTTATGGATCTAACTAGGCAAATCACTTAGTTACTACTTTATCCTTTTTAGCATTGACATTTTTAAAATCTAATTTGTTATTCATCTTCGAAGTTAAAAAATACGTTAAAACTGATCAGTATATCATTAATATCAACCTTATTAAAGCACTGCAGTGAAGCCTAAAAACCCCAAAAAAGTCTTATTAGTTAGAACTGATCACATTCTGAAATACCTTCAGGACTCGTAGCAAAGCCTTCGGTAGGGCAATGTGGTCATTGTAGTCGAAAACACAGTAAAACATTTGTGTTTTACTTGTGACGTTGATATCCATTGAAACAGCTACACTAGTTGCTTCTACCAAATGCCTTCTAAAAAAGTTATTTGGAGCCAGACCATTGTGGAATAAATACAAAGTGCAATGGGACTTATCATGATTGCACTAAGTTGGATTGCAGTTAGAACGAAATTGTAGGAACAACAGGGAAGAGGCACGTAGCTAAACCTTAAGTATTACAGCACTCTCATTAAGGGGAGTCCTAGTTTTTGCTCAGAGCAATATATTTCTCCTGCATATAAAGCCATATCCTGATTACCAATATAAGTAAGTCCAAAGTTCTTATTTTGATACATAACTTTGTGTCAGTGCGGTGTGAGTCAAACTGGCCTTTCGGCCAATCGGGTAGTGCTCAATGGGCTGGTCCGAGTTGGCCGATCTTTTTATTTTTAATTTTGGGTATTTGAGGGTAGTGTATTTTGGTCTGCTAGGCCGATTGTTAGTGTTGTTTCCCGGACATTAAACTAATGTACAGAGCATGCTCAAATCCATACAATCTTCCATACCTCACAAAACACTTGTACAGCTTTTCTGTACAAGTTCAAAACGACAACAAGGGCCACTTTTTTAGCTATGTAATACAATAAAAGGGGCCACTTTCATTTTGGTGTCCCAGTACAACCCTACTAAAGAATTCTTTCTTACTTCTCACACTTAAGATAAAGTGGGCTAAGTCGAGCGTAGAGCCATTATTTTTAAGGTGAATAACTTCTGAAATCAAAAAAGAAAATGATCCTACTCTTCTGACTAAACTTAATCTCGATGGCTTCTCCTCCTGGGTATCTTTACCATTGATAACACAGTATCGTTAGTATGTGACACTAGCAAAATAGCCCTACTCTGCTCCAGTCAGTGAAGAAAATGTAGTACCTCCTGATTCTTGATCAATTGATGACAGCTGCCCATATGCTGATCATATTGCGACTCAACCCAGGTAATACCATTCAGGCCAGTATCCCATAGTCCTAGCTCTTCACAAACAAGCCCTTTCTCCATGCCACGGCTTGTCTCTTATTCGACCAATAACATTTTATTATATTTTTTTGAAAGCCCTATATTGCCTTCTAACCCGTGATTAAGTTCAAACTTGGTTGTCTGGTATACAAGGTCCTTTATCTACGACGCTGACCATATCTGTCCAAACATCTTCCATCTCTGGGGGGCTACAAGGCCTGAAGAGAAAAGATACATTGGTATTGAAAACTCTACACTGGTGAAGAAATTGATCTTTGGGACTCCCTGTCCATGCCACTAAACACTCCTTCTTTTCCTTCAGGACAATTCTGGAAACGCATGTATTCGGCATCCATCTGAACCAGTCAGGAAGAACGCTTTCTAACCACATCTGTCATTGAATCGGTTCTCCCAGTTTAATATTACACAGAATGCATTGTTCCCTATGCACCTTGGGAGAGTCTGAAAAGTTGGGGAAATGAAGGGAGCGGCATACTTGCTGACAATGGACAAACCTAAGAGTGCTATGGCGAGCTGAAAGGGTGATGAATGCAGTGAGCTGAATCTAATCAAAACCTGCTTTATGTGACGTGCAGAAGATGAAATGGAGGTTGTATTCTCTGCGGAGATTAAAATATTGCTACGTGCTTGCACCTGTTTTATTCAGGCCTGGGGGGTTGGTACCCAAACCCAAAATGGGGTAGTATGGCACAAACTTGTAATGGTGATTCCTCTATGACCAAAGGTTGCATACAAATCACATAGATTAGTAAGGGGTGACAGGAGTATGTTTGCACCTAACAAGATGTGTTGAAAAAATATCTTATAGATGTATTGTGGATGTGGTGGTGTTTTTACAAGACTATAGGCCACCTGGAATGCTATAAGAGTTGAGACTGTTGTTCTTGGGTTCGCTCTCCATACCTTGAAAGGCACAGGTACTTTGTGGAATGAAATGAGAAGGCATGTAGGCCGCTGCATGTATATGGTGCGTCTCAGCTCTTACAACCTGACTTGTTCCACTTTCATGTATCTTTACTCTACATGCATGTTTAGGTCACCATTGCCACAAATCACTGTTATGTTTTTAGGTCTCGCCTAGCGATGCAGCGCATGCGCTCCTTCGCCTTGGCGAGACTATTGTTGTCGGTTTGGTACGCGAAGGGGGACAGGCCAGGTGCGAGCCTGGACAGGAGATACGCACGCACATGGTGTCTCCTCTGGCGTCTCGTGGGTTTTTCGACAGAAGGGGGACAGGACATGTGCATGCGCCCAGAAGACTGGACTTGTGCATGCGTACGGCTGAAGACGTTAGCATTAAAGACAGCAGGCGTGCGAGGACTGGAGATGTGCACGCACGTACAGCTCTCTCCCTCTCTCACTTTCCTTCCCTCCCCGTCATTCTTAACTTTTACACTGAGCGCACGTCACTGCTGGATGCATGATAAAGTCAGAGAAACCTCTTTGCTAAGGAAACTCTGGCTCTTCTGCTCACACTGGCCTGCTTGTCATCCATTTGCTGCGTCTGCTCTTATCTGTCTACATTAGGATAACCTGCTTCTGTAAGTGTAGAAAGTTCCCCGGGATGAGTATTCCAAGTGATCACTCAACCAGAGGTGGCAGCGCTAACATCCTAGACCGGTAAGCTGTTTGCGGCTAGACGATCACTTCTGGAGTGGCTTCTTCCGGTGCACCAAGTCCGAGGCGGCATCTTCCGGTGTGAGTAGGCCGTCTTTTCTGAGGTCGGGTCGCTTTCCTAACCAATCGCAGGATTCCTTGGACAATATGGCTACGCATACAGAGTAGTTGAGTTATTAATTTTACCAGTTAGGGTACGCTACGTTATTTGTCACCTATAATTGCATTATATTTGTTAAAACGGATGTGGGCCTGGCGTTTGTTGAAGTTCAGTAATGTGGAAAGTGAAGCAGAGACAGTGTGATTTTTAAGATTCTCTACTGGGAGTGGAAGGGAAGACACGCATCCAGGGACCACTTGCTTGGATCTGGAAGGTTGATGTGCATTTCTTTCAAGTGGCAATACCTGGAATCAGGCGTACATAGTGTCATAGTTCAGACAGTACACTTTGCATTGCATGCGTGACAATCCCATAAACCTCTTATGGCTGTATTTTGTGCTGTTTGTAGCCAGCTCAAAAGGGACCGAGGAAGCCAAGAACATTGCAGGAGTGCAGGTAATATTTAATTGAGGAGTCAAATTACCAATTTTATAAAATGAGGGCATTAGCCCACAAGATAGCATACTATCTATTTGACATTTTTGAATAAGAAATTTAGTAGTGAATTGTTTTAAGGTTTTTTCAGGGAGTACATCTTTAAATATAGTTGACACTATGCGGTGTCCCATGTTTTTACTGACACTTACATGACACACTAGATCACCTACAACCAACCCCCCAATCCATGTAATGTTTTTTTACCCAGAGGCACATTTTAGAATCTAAAATAAGTAACCAGAAAAGTTACATGCAGTTCAATCAGATTTTTTGTTCCGTATTTGCAAAACATTTCTGCAACTCCATAGCTCGGAAAATATTCCCAGTACAGATCACAGTGACCCTTCCTTTAACAGCTGCCGTGGACCTTTCTTTAGACACCCCTCATCCAAACATGCTTTATTGGGCGCTTGAAAACAAGCATTTGCAATACAACAGGTCTCGCATTTTATAAACTTTCACCTATCCATATTGTAAATGACAATGCCTTTTATTATTGTAGGTTTTTTAAACGCACAAATAAAATCCATTATCATTTAAAATGCCAATAGCTCAAAATCTCACAATTGCGAGACCGATTGTATTGCAAATACTTGTTCTTTGTATGCCTTTGTTAATGGATCATTTTAATACATTTGTATCCAGTCTTTCCCTGGCCTATTTAACTGGGGAGTTGGACAACTTGCAAGTACCTCTGCCCGTTTCTTTGCAGATGACCTAGTTCTACAGGATCAGACTCATGCTCTGGAATCTAGACTGTCTGGTATTAAAGCATCTCTGTATACCCCCCCCCCCTTGCAACCACTAAAATACTTTTGCTCTGACCTTTTTCAGTGTTCTGTAACATTGTTTCCATATTTAGAACCTATCTTCATATTATTGATAAGTGCACAGTGTTTGCATAAAAATTACACCATACATAATTTCCTGTGAGCAAATAAATATTTTTATGGAAAATACCACCTATCATGACTGTGAACTAGGTATTCGATTTTGCTTTTGAAAATTATTTTTATCACGTGTTCATTGCACAAAATTGTTTACACATCTGGTTCATCATGGTAAACATGAGAAATCACGTAATGCTTCTGGAGTAAATGGCTAGAATCGAAATTGGGTTGGGGTGATATTTTTGCTAGCTTGAATTAGAATGTATCTGCTTTTCTAGGCTAATTTGAATTCTCCATTACTAGTGTGAGTGAAACACCGAATATGTTCCCATAAGAGATACCTTATCTGTGGTTGGTATGGAAAATTATGTGGGTGATGGGTTGTTTAGAAACTATTGATAGATAAGCCTCCACAAGTGGAAGCCAGTTAGGCAGCAAGAAATTACCCCAGAATAAGTTATACTTTTGCACTTTTCGTTTGTCCTGTTGCATAAGTTAAGTATAAAGTGATTAAGTTGCATAAGGATAAGGCCACCAGCTTTTCCTTTTGGCTTTCAGTTAGTTACACTGGGAATAAATACATACATTAAAGGAAGATGTAAAATCTTTGTTCTGTTTTAATGTTTTAATTTTGGAAGTGCTGTCATTTCCTTGCTGTTACAGCAAACAAATGATAGACGGAATGCTGACAATGCAAACATTCTCCCCCAGTCAAAAGATCTGGGTTAAATCCATTGTTCTTTTGCCCACTACGCCACCTCAGTTTGGACACAGCCATATACAAATCAGTCTTGACCCTGTGCCCCATGGGAACAGTCCTTGCTAACACTGTATTTTAGGGTTATTTAAGCCAAAATGTAATTGGCCCTGTCTTAGATAGTTGAATCGGGCCACTAGAAACCATTGCTTCTAGATTGTTTAAAGCTTGGACTTTTCCAATACTGAGACCCTTTAGTGGCATTTTTGTAATAAAGTGTACGGAATAACCACAATTGATTATTTGAATTGTATTTATTTGTTTTAAATTGTGAAATTAAGTTTTAATGTGACTTAATCAATTGGAAGTTGAATGAATGAAATTCAAAAATCTTAATTTCTGATTGCATTACTCATATATTTATTGCTATTTTATGGATATGTTACTGATGATGATGATTAGTAAAAATGTTTGCGAGATTGATATATGTGTCACAGGTGTTAGTTTCACCTTTAAATGTTTGTTTCTACAGGTTCTCATCTACTGATTTCATTAAACAGCAGTGAATGCCTATATCTGAACCGAAATGGACAGAAAGTACGAACTCTCTCGCGCTGGAGAGGACATTTGATAGAAAGCGTGGGGTGGAACAAGTTTCTTGGAACCGAAACCAACACTGGCCCCATTCTAGTGGGCACAATTCAGGGCCAGATCTACGAAGCTGAAATTTCGACCAGTGAAGGTGGCCTTTTCAGCACAAATCCTGACCAGTACTTCCGTTTGGTTTATACACTTACTGAGGAAGGAGGGCCTGCTCCGGTCTGTTGTATAGATATAGAACGCAGTAGCGAAGGAAAGTGCTTCATTATTGCCACCACTCGTAAACGACTCTTCCAGTTTGTTGGTAAATTAGCTGATGGAGCAGAGCAGCAAAGTTTCAGCTCCTTGTTCAGTACGCAAAAAGATCCTATGCCAGGTTTTCAGGAGTTTCCAGCAAATCTTGGCTACAGTGAAATAGCATTTTACACATCAAAAATGCAGTCATTTCCTAGCTCATTTGCGTGGATGATGGGGAATGGAGTGTTGTACGGTAAAGTAGACCACGGTCGACCTGACTCTGTGTTGACCAATTTTCAGGTATGGGAATACCCTACTGATATTGACTTGCGTGTTAACAAGCCTATCTCCATTGTGCTGACCCAGTTTCACTTCTTGTTACTTTTACCGGACCGAGTGAAGGCAGTTTGTATTCTGAATGGTCAAGTTGTCTTTCAGGATTTCTTCCTGGAGAAATTTGGCTCTCTGAAACGCATGGTGAAGGATCCCAATATTGGACAAATTTGGATTCACACTGAGAAGGCGGTGTTCCGCTACCATGTACAGCGTGAATCTAGGGATGTGTGGAAGATGTACATGGACATGGGAAAGTTTGATTTGGCGAAAGAATACTGCAAGGATAAGCCAGACTGCCTTGACATTGTACTTGCTAAAGAGGCTGAACATTGCTTTCAGAGCAAGAGGTATCTGGAGAGTGCCAAATGTTATGCACTAACTCAGAATTACTTTGAAGAGATAGCCCTCAAGTTCATTGAAGCCAAGCAAGAAGAGGCTCTAATGGAATTTTTGCGGAAAAAGTTGGGAAGTTTGAAACAGACGGAGATGATACAGGCCACTCTATTGACAACGTGGTTAACTGAACTTTACTTGAACCGCTTGGGTTTACTAGAAGGTGATGCCATAAAACGGCCATTGTACCTAGAAACACGAGACGAATTCCGTTTTTTCTTGAGCAGTTCCAAAAATAAAGAATGTCTCTTTAACAACCGTGCCTCCATCCATGATCTCCTTGCCAGTCATGGAGACACCGAGCACATGGTATACTTTGCTGTGCTCATGCAAGACTATGACAGAGTGGTGTCCCACCACTGCCAACATGACAACTATGATGAAGCACTTAATGTTCTGTCCAAACACAGGGACAAAACCCTTTTTTACAAGTTTTCTCCAGTATTAATGCAACACATTCCAAAGAAAGTGGTAGATGCCTGGATTGGTATGGGCAAGAAACTGGATGCAAGGAACCTCATTCCGGCCCTTGTGAACTATAGCCAGAGTGGCAGCTCCCAACAAATCAAAGAAGCTATCCGGTACATGGAGTTTTGTGTATATAAACTAGAGGAAACTGAGCAAGCTATTCATAACTATCTGCTGTCTCTCTATGCTCAGTACCAGCCAGATTCCTTGCTGCCGTATCTTCTAAATGCTGGAACAAACCCCAACCGGATTCACTATGACTTAAAATATGCACTTCGACTTTGTGCAGAACACGGTCATCACCATGCCTGTGTCCATGTTTACAAGGTGATGGAACTGTATGAGGAGGCAGTGGATTTAGCCTTGCAAGTAAGTTTGTAAGTGTATGAATGCAGCATGTTCAAGTTGGTAAATATTTAAATGAAATTGACATCTGTCTTCTGTTGGATATGTGCTCCAAACAGTAAAAACCCTACCCTTTAGCCCAAAACCCCCTCCCAAGCCAGTTCATCTAGATCTTTAATTAAATCTAGAAAGGTTTCTCTTTCAAAGAAGGTATTTAGAAGGGGCCTATCCCTCACTCTTAATGTGGTCTCCAATCTTGTTGGCAAACTTTCTGTAATTCTCTCCACGTATTCCCATCCTTTCAACAAATGCTGTTTTTTTAAATGTATTTCTTTGCATCAGTACTGACAGAAGCTTTAGCGCCATCATTAGCCGCCAGTGTCAGAACTGAGAAGTTGTTAATGTGTGCCATTGGCAGCTGTGGTTTTTTATAGGGTCTGTTTCTTCGATGCTGAACGGTTTGTGTCCAAGAGAAGGTTTTTCTCAGAAGGAAAAGACTGTGCATGCTGCCTCCAGTTAGATTCATCCTAATGCTTTGAGTGAGACCATAAGTTGGTCCCAATTTGCGTCATGGTGATGGCTCTCTACATGATGAGGAATTATGGTTATTCTCTGCTTGGGGTAAGATAACATATGTTGAATACTGGAAGGACTATCATGCTACCACAAAGAAACTGAGGGACTTTCCTAAGGACTCTGCTTCTTTTCACTCAATATCATTGACACACACAAAATTAAAAAAACATAAGAACTGTCTACGTCATAAAATAGGAAAGAAAGGAGTTACTTTAGTGCTGAAACAAGTATTGGCGCCATCGTTGGTCTGCAGATTCTGTGATTAGAAGTTTGCTTGCACCATTCATTGGCAGTTGTTTTCTGAGGGGTTTTCATTGGTGCTGAATATTTTGGGTCCGAGGGAACAGTTTTCTCAGAAACTGCCTGTTGAGAGGTTCATCATAATATGTCTTATGTAGACCCGGAGGCTACCCAGTCTGCTTCTGCCATGATGGTGATCCTTTGTGTGTTATGAGGACTACCAGTTATGCCCTGTTGGGGGTCAGGTAACAGACATTGAACACTTGGATCACTGTGAACACACTATAAAGAAACAACAGTACACTACTCTGGACACTCTCATTGAATGACTTACTAAATATGTTGTTTTTCTCTGAAATGTTTTTCAAGTTTTTTTGTGTTACCAGAAATAAATAATGGATACTGGGCAATGGATAACACAATTAAGTTCTAATATCGATACCTGAGTGAGACTTGGGAAGCTATGAACTTTCCTCTATGAAACTATCAATCAAACACACAAGGAAATGATTACTGTTCTGGTCTTCGGCCTGTTTTACTAAAAAGATAATTATCCCTTTCCAGAAAGATATGTACTTTCATATTGACTGTACCCTTTCCTGCAATGTTACATGGAAATCCTCTACTTGTATGCAGGAATGATTGTGAATCATCGTTGGGAAAGTGGAATATCCTACACAGGACTCTGCATCTTAGGACATCATGGCATTCAATTACTGAAAAAACAAAAGCCAACAAGGTAATTTCAGATGCAAACCATGCTTTAGAATGTTAACCACTTGGATGCTAATGACAAGGGTAACTCGTCATGGAGTTATTAAACCTCTGTCCCCTCCCAACCCCCCTCTCCACCATACCCCTGTCTCAGCCTGGAAAGGAGCTACCCCTACAATTCAGGACCTTTGGCAATTCAGCAAATTCAGTTTCCCTGATATCCAACGATATGATGTGGATATCACATACAATGAGAAAATGTAAGTCCCAAAGTCAATCGAGATCAGGCTAGGTTTGCAATCTATGAAGATCATGCAAACTATAATCAAATGGTGAAACGGACATGTCTGATTTCGCTACTCTGCAAGTGTTCCCTGGATTTGTACTGAGAGGCCACTATTGGCCAAACCTTGTGGGACACAAGCAGGAAGCTCAATTTCATGTTAGTCATTTGTCTTTTTCAGGGATTACTCTTCAGTTCCTGCAGAGACAAAGCGATTCAAATGATGAAAACAATGTATGCATGTTGTGCAGATCTAGACGAGAAGAGACCATGTGATCTCTGGTGCTTTTGTGGCAACTACTCTAGAAGACTGTTCCATATGATTCATGAACCAGATGGTAGAACCCAGTTTTATGCACAAAAAGTTTAGCAAAGAGATTAAACAATTATGTGGCAGGGTAGCAAAACATGTCCGGCCCTACTTTTGCTAAACTCTTCACCCAAAATCAGTGACTTACTGAGCTGATTGTGCTATCCCCCATTCACACATATCACCCCAGTGAGAGGCCGAGTGCATCTTTTACTTTCCAGACTCAAAAATATTTTCAGAAAAACAAGTGCTAGAAATTGACTTTTTGATACTGCGTCCAATGTGTCAGTTATTAGAAAAGCTTCCTTGATTGGAGCATCTTATCAAAGGAACATTTGGTGTCTGTGTCATTTGAGGCACACAGTCTGCTTCAGAGAGCATCTTAATCAAATGGTTTCAGGACCAAGCAGAGTTGAGTCAACCCAACAAACACAGAGCCCTCTCCATCGCAGTTATTACTTTTTGCTTGCACTGGAGAGTGCTCAGCAATAAGAGATGGAGTGGTGGTCTTTCTGAGCAAGTGGGCCCACAGGTTTGGGAATATTCCCTTGAATCCTGGGTGCTTCCTCCCAAAATGCACCTTTGAGCGCAGCAATCTGGCTGTGGGCCACCTCTGAAGTGATACACGCGCACAGAGCCTCCTAAAAACGTCTTTGCCCCAATGTGCTATTTATGGCCTTCTGAACTTTGGTCTCCATCTACAGACACAAATACGAGGGTGCTAGTGCTCACCACTGATGAAGCCTACTCTTTTAAAGCACATAATAAAGCTTTTCTGTTCTTCTATTTCACCCCGCACAATCCCCAGACGATCCTCTCTTTTGTGTCAGTTGACAAACAATCCATTGTAGTGTCAGCCTTTATTATTTCCTGGCTTAATTACAGAACCTGTTGATCTTTGGGTATTTTTCCCTATTTGCTAAATATGCTACAGCCTGTCCTGAACTTGACCATGTAGACTACCTGCAAACTGCTTAAATTCAACCATATCTCAGAGTCACTTTCATTGGTCTCCAGTTGAGCAGATGTTGGAATTTAGAGCTCTCGGTCTAATCTGGTAAAATCTTGTATCTTATTCCCAGACTGCTCCTTATGCTCATCACCGTTCCCCATGACATTTTGCTCTCACATAATTGGTACTATATAGTGCTAGAATCTGCAACCCTTGCTGTAATATGGACGTGTCCCATGGTTCAAACAACACGTGTGGACTCTTGCTGCACTCTGGTGCTCTTGTGTAGTCAGACCCATAAGGTTTATCATAGCAGAGGGTACAACTTGTACTTTTTTTATGAAGGAAGTAACTCTATAATAGGGTGACCAGATCTTGAGAACCAAAAACCGGGACATTTTAGAAAAAGAGAACTACAATTTTTCATACACGGGATTGCGCAGAATGACCGCTCCCATCAAGATAGGATAACAAAAGATGCATTAAGAAAATAAATAACATTTAATTTCTACAAGCAACATCATACCTATTAATTATATTGCTTAATTATAACAGCTGCTAACTAGCACAGCTCTAGAACAACCCAAAAAGTGCCTCACTGTTTTCAGTCCACCCTCTCTAAAAACCGAGACATTAGCCAAAATTGCCGAAATCTGCCGTGACAGCTGGTGAAACACCGGGACTGTCCGGGCAAATCCGGGACGTCTGGTCACCCTACTTTATAAGAGCAAGGAAAACACTTTACTCTTGTTAATACAGAATAGACAAAAATATCCGGAACTTGAAAAAAAACGATGACCCAATTTAGATCTAATGTGCTTAAACACATTTAATTGAAAATAATATTTTTTAAATATTTCTTTTAGGTGAATTCTCCCTTTGCCATTTAAGGAGATTGCATGGTCAACCTAGACCTGCAAGGCACCACTTACCGTTGGGCAAAATGCTAACATTCTTACTTCTTTTATCCTGGGTTTGGTAATTGCCAGCCAAGATACTTTATTTCAGTTCAGGATCATGTCCATGAGTTTTCACACATTGCTTAGGAAGGATGGAAACCTGATTTGATGTGATTTATAATTTGTAAAGTGCTTATAAGGGCTAAGCGTTACCAGCTATTTTGAGGGATGAAGTGTCCTGGCGCAAGAGTGGACAGAATAGACTATGGAAAGTAGGAGGCGCCTGCCAATCCTCGCCTGGGAGGTGAGAAAACTAAATGTTATTTACAAAAAGGTAGGTCTTATGTTTCTTTCTGAAGTTAATGAAAGCATTCTTTTTGCGTAATGCTAAAGGAAGTGCATTTCACAGCTTCTTAGTAATCGCAGCCAAGGAACATCTGCCCATTGTGGCGTTCCTAAAGTTCAGTACAGTGGCCTTCCAAGCGTAACGGAAACTAAGGTCTCTTGCAGGTTGATACCATATGAACATCATTGTCATGTAGGATGAATGAGTCTCAATATAAAGAGTTTAATGGCAGAGACATAAAGCCTTGCAGTTGCATCTTTTTTAGACTGAAAGCCAGTGAAACTTGGCCTTGTCATTAGGGTCAGTATTGTTTTGCGGCCTAGGACCTATGTGATAGCAGCATTCTGCAACAGCTGAAGTTTGTGCACTAGGTATTTGGTAAGACCCACATAAATTGCATTAGTCAATTCTATAAAGGATGAGGGCTTGGGCGGGGTATTTCCCGGAGGAAGCCGGAGTGAAGGGAAGAATCTTCCTGATGATCTTTAAAAGGTTGAAGCCTATCCTTCTTGTGATGTCTATATAATCCCTTAATGACAACTCTGAGTCCACTCATGCAAAGCTTAAGAACCTGAAGTGAGTGGGTAGGCACTGTGCCTAGAGATGTCTGCCGCTGAATGTGAAACCCTTCATTGCGGGATGCAAAGACTACAATTTCAGTGTTCTCTATGTTAAGGACTAGGGAGGTTACCACCCCTGGGTCTGCCACCTCCTGCCAGCAATTCTTAAAGTTGGTAGTTGTTTTCTCTGGGTCGGAATCTAGCCTGATGATCATTTATGTATCATCAGCATGCAAATAAAATGTAATGCTGAACGATTCAGCGAAACTTAAAGATTAAAACGGGCAGGGCTGAGAACTGATACCTGAGGGACTCCATTTATTTCCTTAGTGGTGGATCTGAATTTGCCTAGAGCAGCAGTTTGAATTATTTCTGAAAGGAAAGCGCAAAACCAGGTAAGTACTGTTCTCCCTAGGGCGATTGCATTGAGTCTGCATTGGGTGGAGGAGTCCGAAATGGTTTCAAAAGCTGATGATAGATGTATCAATATCACTGCACCCACTCCCACCATACCCAAGGTGTCCCTGAAACCTTGTACTGCTTTTGCAAGCTCTGTTTCCATAGATTATTTGTTCTGAAGCCCTGATTGGATTCTATGTAAGGCATGATTACGTTCCAAGTGAGCGAATAGTTTGCTTGTTAACTAGAGTCTTTGCATGGCAGAGAGGGAAAGTATTGTAATTGGACTAAAGTTGGCCAAAGTTGCGCAATCGTGGGACTGTGGGCTTTTTTTAAAGGGTTGTGACCAAGACAGATTTCCATAACTTACGAACCACACCTGTAGACAGTGATGAGTTACAGACCTCTGTCAAGTAGTGAGCTACTGTAGTGATGGTAGTTTTAAGTTGGGAAATGGGACATGCATCTGAGATGTGTGAGTTTGTAACTAGCTGGAATTGAGGACCAAATTGACGCTTGTGTGCTTGGGAGCGAGGGGGGATTGATGCAGACAGACTGGCAGAAAGAGCCTGTTAACCTGTTTAAGATGCCAAGGTCTACACATTATTTTCGACCTAGACGTGGTACTAGAGAAGTCCTCTTCTGTGGGATTTCCTTTATGCTTCACAATCTGAACTGGACAAAGTCTCCAGTGGTTCGTCAGAACAAAGTCATGTTTGTGGGAGTGATCTTGGACATACTTCAGATGCAACTGTTTCAATATTTGGAGGAAGTTAGACAATTTCCTGAATGCAGCCTCTCTGATAATAAGTCTGCTTGATCTTGTGTCCCAGTGATTTTGATTCCAAATCGTCCCTCCACGTGAGTCTGCCCCAGCAAATGCACTGGGCACTGACCTTGTGCAACTGGGGGGGACAGAATCTTAATCTACCATCAGGCAGCCCAGTTCCCTGCTTTGTGGAACAAAAAGTTGATTGTAATACCTGGCTAATGTTTGCAGCTTCTACCACGCATGGGGCCTGTAGCCGAAGACGCTTCTATGACAAGATGAGAAGCTCCTCCCCGAATGACTCTACCGCGCATTGCATTGAGGAATAGTATTCTGATGGTGATCCCGTTAGTCTAACAGTTGTCAATGTCAGTGTTTCGGGAAAGTCAGTGTTGGTAGGACATCTTGACTACCGTGTGTTGTGCCATCAGTTAAGGAAGTACAAAAGTCTTAATTCTCTGCAGAGGCATCCAGCTGCTGTGGACATACATTTTTCATCTCCAAATCCACCTGTGGATGTGTCTCACTTCTGTAGCTCACAATCAGAGGGGTGATGCTGTAATAGGTCAACTTTCAGGAGAGTAATAGTTGAAATTACACCTAGGTAGGGTTTAAGATAATTTGAAATAAAAGGAAGGCTAACAATGAAATGTTTGCCATTGAAGAAGATTCACAATGTAATTGTCTGTACCTACGCATCCAAGTCTACTTTTGCTCTGAAATGTTTTTCATCTGGTACATTATTGCATGCCTTTTAACCCATAGTTTTCATTTAAGTGACTCTGAGGAAGTTCATGGGAATAGATTTGACAGGGATCCTCTTAACTCCAGATCTGGGCCAGAAACCTACCCACGTATGCCTTGCTAAGCCTGAAGTCTGATTGGAGATGCTATTCACAAATGTAACTGATCTAATATTGAGGAGCAGAGGTGGGATTCTACCATCTTTGTACTTACATGTACACCATATTGTAATTTATTAAATGAGACCGCAGCTTTCTACCAGGATGCGTTATTCAAGTAGAGTAGACCCTCTGTTGTGTTGCGCATAGATATAATCCATAATCGTGCCACGGACATCCCTAATTGCTTCATTTGGCCAGGGCATTCCTCCTATAGTCTTCAGTTGGAGTTCACTTGTCAGCAGTGACGGGCTACAGAAATCTAATTAGGAATCCATTTTGAAAAGCACTGAGGATTCAGAATTCTCTAAAAGGCTTGAAAGGGGAATTTTCCCCCATCAAAAATTCAAGATTTCTTTTTCTTGCTTAATCTTAATGCTAATGCAGTCAGCCTTTGAGCTTATGTAATAAATACAACGATCACGAATTCTTGATGTGGAAGGTGGCCTTCCTAACTTTATTCACATTTGCTGGAAGTCTTAGCAGAATTCAAGTGCTGTCCTTTGAAAAACTTTTCACTTTTTTTCATTGAAGCACAACAGTATAGTGAATCTTTGCTTTCTACTTAAGTGTAAGAAAGCCTTCTGATTTGGCAATCTGCATAGTTGACGTCTACTGTGGGCCAGACAGACCAGAATCCAATGGACTCTTAAAATCATATGGCGCTCTTTCAGTATTGTGTATTCACAAAAAATATTATGCCGTTCTCTCATTTTAACTCCTACTACTCTGGAACTGCTGTGAATCACGTGTTGTCTTTCTGAAGTTTTTCAAAACACGGTGTGCATTGTATTCATGTCATTTCAAAAGATTTTAGAAAGTAACACTATACAAGCTAATAGTTCACCAGCCCTATTTATTTATTTTGTTTGTATCGTTTACACACCAAACCTCAAGGGCTTTTACACGTTCATGAAAACTATACATAGCGAGAGAGGTTACATTTGAATAGTGCTGTACTGGTTGGTTTTAGTTGCACCTAAATTATCCAGTGAAAGATCCAAGACCAGCATCTGGATCAGCCAGGCTTGTTTACTGATCAGGATCCTGTCCATATGGTACCCTGGCTGGGCGGTCATCATTAAGTGGCGAAGTCCATCAGGCGTTTGTGAGGCAAATCAGACAACATAAAAAGCAAAGCATAATTATGTAGCGTAGGTGGATGGGTTTCATGATTTCTGTTCTTTGTATTTCGTTGGAATGATCTTGGATAAGCTGATTGTGCCCCAAAGTTGATGGCTGAATGGGAAGGTAGAAGCAAATGGATGGATTTGGGGAGTAAGAGGGGAGAGGGTGCAAGGGTGTCTGTATTCACAGAGTTGGACCTGGTAGGTTGTTCTTGTGCTGTCACTGAGAAGCATTGTCTCCCCTCTGCTTGTATTTGGCTGTGGGGAGACCAGAAGTCACACTTCAGCAAGTGTATAGCACAGTTTTGTTCTTGCAGGTATTTGTGAGGTATGCCTTTGATTTGTGGGAATGTGAGGCACAAAATGTTGAATATTAACCATTTAGTTTTTTACTTGGTTTCTAAGGTAGGCTGCTCCTGCTTCCTTCCTTATCTCCTATCCTCTTCAACCTTTTCTTAGAACCATTAGCTAATCTCTAAATTCCATGAGCATGCTTTTCTGTATGTATGCGGACGATATGCAACTTTCTGAAAATCTCATCCCCGGATAACATCATCTCACTCAGCACTACCGTAACGTCTATGCAGAATTGGTTAACTGAGAACCATCTCCTGCTCAACACCGCCAAAACTGAGTTCTTTCTCATCTCTCCTCCGAACCACATCCCCAAGCTAGACCTTTGGCTGAATCATCTCACTGCTTTCAACTGCACCCCACTCATCATAGACTCTACCAAATCACTCGGAATCACCCTGGACAAGCACCTGAATATGAAAAATCACATCAGCAGTGTGTGTATGGGGAGCTAATCATTTGATGAGGACACTTTGAAATATCAAACCATTCCTTCCACAAATTGATTTCAAGCAGGTGGTCCAAGCGCTTGTCTTGCCGAGGCTGGATTACGGCAGCACTACGCTCTGTGGCTTTCCCAAATACACCCTGGCTCCACTAAGGGCATCATTGAACGCTGCAACTAGATTGGTTACTGATACCAAATGAAATGAGCACATTACCCAGTCCTAAAATCTCTGAAATGGTTGCCCTATGAAGCTCGAATTAAGTTAAAGATTGCCGTTCTGGCGCACAAAGCCCTGCATTTCAAAACTCCCAGGTACCTAGCACAAAAGCTTGAATTATCCTATGGTGGTAGAGCCTCAAAAAGCGCTAACACTTTCCTCTTGAAACCACTCATCCATAGCAAAACGAGAACTTGTCACTGAGCCTTCTCCAGGGCTGCCCCAAAGATATGGAACTCTCTTCCACTGGAAGTACGCAGAATCTCCCCAACGACTGCTTTCAAACTGGAAGCCAAAAGATTTCTAATGAATACATTCTTACCTTAATGGGGCTAGGTTCACCTGCTCAAAGCCATTGATCCTGCACCCATTATACCATCATTTGATACTGCTCTTCCTTACCACATAGTGTGCCCCCCCTTCTATATACCTGTTTATTGTATTACTCTCCTTGACTAATGTGTTTTGTAATTTTGCGTTTTTTTGTTGTTGTTTTTTTTTTTGTCTTGCTGGAAGGGCACACAAGCTGAGGCACGGGAATTTGTGGAAGCAATCAATGCTAATGACAGCAACTTGCATTTTACGGCAAACATCAGCAATACCACAGTAAACTTCCTAGATACACAAATATACATCAAAAACAATAGAATTGAGACAAGGCTATACAGGAAAAAAACGTCTGGCAAATCCGTGTTGCACGCCAGCAGTTCTCACCTGCGACATTTGATTAACAGTACACCTTATGGTGAAATGCTGCGCCTCAAGCATATCCATAGTGGCAATACAGACCTGTTAGAAGCCCAGGCAGCTTGTAGAGACAGATTTCTTGAGCCGTGGATATTCCCGTAAGATTGTCAATAGAGCCATAAAAAAAATATATGACCAAGCATAGGGAAGATTTACTCGGACAAGCAGACAGACCACAGTGTGGGTTCAGAAGATGTAACTGCAGTAGACACAGGCCCCTATGATGATTTCAGAATCATATTGGGGTACAGCAAGCAACACAGCAGTATCCAATTGATCATCAAACGTAACTGTCCCCTACTACTTAATTATCCAGTCATAGGGCCATCACTACCTCCGAAAGCCTCTATTACATATAGCAGAGGTAGGTCCATGAGGAACAGTTAGGTGAAAACCAGTCCGGAGGTGATTGAAGGGACCAACTGGCTACAAACCCACAAAGGGTTTTACAAATGCAAGGTTTGCAAGGCATGTCAACAGGGTATAAATACCAGCACATACCAAACCCATTCAGTACCAAAGAAACTTCGATAACCAAACTTTTGACATGCAAGACTGAATACGCGGTTTATGTACTGATATGCCCACGTGGCCTTCAGTACATAGGGATCACCAAGTTCCAAGTACACAAGAGAGTGCTCCAGCACATGCGTGCTATAACTAATCAAGACAATACCTACCCAGTAGCCAGACACTTTAAGGAGCTGCACAAATCACAGCTCCGATCTCAGATACTATTATTATTATTATTATGCGTTCTTATATAGCGCTCGATTACCCGTAGGCATCTTGGCGCTTGCCTTGGGAACCCGTCCTGGCTTTTTCCCTGTGAGATACCCGTACTGGGCATCCCCAAGGTGAAAGCCAGGCATCCCGCCGCGGGGGGCCGTAGTGGAGATTAAGCAAGCTAATGCCCAGAGCTGCCGAGTGTGAACCCGTGATTCGAGTAGGCACCGAAACGAGAATTATCGAGTCCGTGGATATTTTGGGCTCAAGACCCTGCCGCGATTCAGAAAAGGGGGTGGTGATGAACAGAGTGCCTGAATTAAGCAGACCACTCTGACCCAGTCCAAAGATCAGGGCTTGATCCATCACCGTTTTTTAGCTCACTGCACCATCCCAGCTCAGAACTTGGCTATATGCAAATTAGTCTGTTCCTGTCCCAGTGCATGATGGGAACAGGGCAAACCAAACTACCAAGCCAATTCTTATACTGGGAAGGAAACAAGCTTCCGGGGACCGGTTTCTGCCATTTCAGGCGTCGTCGGCCCGGCTTGCTTTAATCCTGATGGTGCAGTGAGCAAGGGACTCACATCTGAGTATACCCTTCCACGCTTATGGTGGACAAAATGATTCAGAAAAGGGGGTGGTGATGAACAGAGTGCCTGAATTAAGCAGACCCTGCCGCATCGGGAATTGAACCCTGGTCCCGGGTCTGACCTCTGCTTCAGGGTCTGCCTCCTCTAACCAGTGAGCCACACTTCTCCGATGTCATCGATTCTGTGCCCCCGAGTAGACATGGAGGAAATAGTGAGATTAAACTCACTCACCCTTGACCATTCCTCACAAACTCCTACACCACACATAGTACTGAAGATCATTGCTCCTGCGTAGTCGTAGGTCGTAGCACGCCCCGTTCCGCAGCCGGACGGGAAGACCCCCATGATGAAGCATGACACCAAGGGCCCTTTTGATGTGTGAGGGGTATTTAGGCAAACACTGGGTGCTTCCAACCAATGTAGGAAACACACTCTAACCTGTGAGAACACTTCAACTGAAAGAAACCCTTCTACAGGTGGATCCTTGTGTTTTGTATAGTTTTCCGGAGGAGGACGTATCCACCTCCAGTGCCCTTCGCGGACACTACCTCTTCACTCCCTCTCTTGTTATTTGTTATCTATGGCTACACCTAAATGTGTGTAATCTTTGATTTTAAGCACTTGCTCCTTCCCTAGAGTCCACCTAAAGGCATTCTGTATTTTTACCAAATCATACTTTGGTTTTGATGGAAATGTCACAGAAGGTAAGGGATATGCACATGATGGTGACGTTATTAAAGTGGTGGGTTGTATCTAGGACTAGGATTTCTGTTTGAAGTCACTTGGTTTAAACCTGTTTCTCCCCATCAATACCTCATTGCTTTCAGATCCTTTGCTTATGGCTTCTGTTTAATTGGGAAGGCCATGACTGACATATAATTGCATATTATAGCACTGGATTGGATATGCTGCATGTGGAGGGTCCATTAGACATTTTATTGGCTGGGAATGGTGGGGAGCCTTGTGTGCAGTGTAAAGGTGAGGTCTTTCATCCTTATTCATTAAAAGCACTCCTCAAGGATTAAGTAACACAATCTAGTGACTTTGCTTGATGTGTTTGCCACTGATTAGAATCTCTGGAGTGGTACATTGTAGTCTACAGTCTGAATTACTTTGAGAGTGCATGCATAGTTAACTTTTTCTGATTGTCTTTGAAAACTCTCCAACTCCTCTTATGTTTTAGGTCGATGTTGATCTGGCAAAGTCCTGTGCAGATTTGCCTGAAGAAGACGAAGAGTTAAAGAAGAAGCTCTGGTTGAAAATTGCTCGGCATGTTGTTCAGGAAGAGAAGGATGTGAAGAAAGCCATGGTCTGCCTGTCTAGTTGCAGTCTCTTAAAGATTGAAGATATCCTTCCCTTTTTTCCAGACTTTGTCACCATTGATCACTTCAAGGAAGCCATATGTAGTTCATTGGATGCCTACAACAAGCATATTGAAGAGCTTAAAACTGAAATGGAAGAAGCCACTCTTAGTGCAAAAAGGATCCGGGAGGACATCCAGGAGATGAGAAACAAATATGGCTCAGTGGAGCCGCAAGAGAAGTGCTCTGCTTGTGAGTTCCCCCTGCTCAACCGCACCTTCTATCTGTTTCTCTGTGGCCATATGTTCCATTATGACTGTTTACTGCAGTCTGTCCTTCCCAACTTGCCCACTTACAAGCAGGTCAAACTGGAAGATCTTCAAAAGAAGCTGTTAACCTCAAATCCGCCTGTCAAAAGTCGCCACCAACCCAAGGAGGAAGATACTATCAGTCTTGGAAAGGGTCAGCAAACTCGTGAACAAATTAAGGCAGATGTTGATGACATTGTGGCAGCTGAATGCGTATACTGTGGAGAGTTAATGATTCGGACTATTGACAAACCTTTTATTGATCCACAGAAATATGATGAAGAGATGCAAAGCTGGTTTTAGGCTTGCCCAGCTAGGTCATGGACCATCACAATAGAAAACGGATGGCTTTCCTTGATTATTAAAATGTTCTAGATATCCACTCTTATTAAGATAAGATGGGTGGCACTATTCAGCATGGGGATTCATAATGATCCCTCAATTACAATGCAGTTTAAAATATTTAAAACCGTCCTATAAAGTCTCTCAATATCTGCTTTTCTGTATCAAGTTTCTCAAGGTCAAATAAATGAGAGAGCATCCTAAATTACTATAAGTGTGTGATCTTTAATTCACCAACCCTGAACTGAGTTGTATTTTTCTTGGTTCTAAGCCTTGTAATTGAGACCACACTGGGTACTCTTGCCAAAAAGTAGTTTGCCGCAATGGATGACTTAGACTAAATCTGAACGTCAACGCAGATAAAATATTCTGATTGACGATACCGTGCTCTTATAATTCTAATTTTCTTAAATGTTATATAGGCGAATAGAAAGAAAATTCTGATTTAGTAAAAGACACAGCAGCAAGCATGCATTCACAAAATATGCTTCAGGTGAGTTGAATCCCCATTATTGTAAAAAATATCAAAATCTTGAAAGTGCCTTGGAAAAGCCACTATTGCATCACTCCTGAAAATACAGGAGAAACTAAATCTTCTCAACACAAACAAGTCCTTGGGTCTACACTAGTGTACATAAATGCCTGTGAAGTGAAGGAACGGTGTCTCATGCAATCTCCACTTGGGAGAAACATGTGCGTCCCTTTAACGAAGCAGTTTAAATCCATACTGCTTTTTGCACTGCTTTTTAATCCTGTCAGTGGGAGCAAGTTATTAAAATCTATTTTGTCCCTACTAGACAGTTTTAACCTCACTAACCCGCTTGCTACATTTTGTTTTGTGCTGCATCCTCAATACACCATTGCTCATCTGTGGGATTTAGTATCCTTGATAGTGTAGAAACATCTCAAATATCCCTGAGCTCCTTCCTCTCAGAGAGGAAGTTGTAGCCCTTAGTGGGACTAGGTTTTCCCACTAAGAGGAGATACCCATATGATGAAGCATGCCACCTATGGTGGATTAGGGTATTCGTCCTGAAAGGGATCTCTCCCAAGTGGAGATTGCGTGAGACACCGTTCCGTCACTTCACAGGCATTTATGTGCGCAAGTGTAGACCCAAGGATTTGTTTGTGTTGAGATTGTACTTTATATGGGAATTTTTTCCTTGCAGGTTTTCAAACAGTTTCCCTTGGACCCTCTTTTCCCAGCTTGTGTGTTATGTGAAACTAAATCTTCACTACGAGCTATAGTGTGTAATGAGGAGTGACCACTGTAATGAGGATTTTACCCTTTAACACATTCTTTGTTTTCATCCACTTTCTTATGCTTATGTCACTCTAATATGGTACATGTCATATTATCTGTGTACATCCATACTTGGTCCAATGCTTCACATACTTTTGCTGTGATTTTGTAAAAAGATACATCAATGCGAAACAGGATGTGCTCTAAATATTAACTAGGCGTGGCACTTGTCCTCCCTGTGTTAGGTTTTACTATTTCATGTGTGGTGAAGCACATACATATTAATAAAACCATGCTGTGAAAGTATGCAGTAGACTCCCCCCAACTGACATCTGATGAGGGACAACTCCTCCTAAAACGGTTTCCAAAGAAGTAGAAGGCTTCTCATTCTTGCAAAGTAACTGTTACGAGGGGATTCAGGATTGACCAGAGCACTGAAGAGTTTCTCATTGCCTCCCTGGCTGAAGTAAACTGAGGGATAAGCGGAAGCTTCCTGAAAAGATTTCATTGAGGATAGACGTCTTGTGAGACGAGAAGTATGCCAATTAACTTGCGGAAAATGCACAAGGTCTTAAACATATTGTGGAATGCCTTGGGATGTCAATGCGAGCAGGTAGCCTTTAGGTAACTTAATCATATGAATTTGTTTGTGAAACAAGATGGGCTGCTGCATTTTGAACACTCGCACTGCTTAACTAGGCAAGCTGGCATTCCTAAACATCCGTCCATAAAAACGTCATGTTGTAGGAGAGATTTTGTGAGATGAAAAAAGAAACTGGAAAATATTCCTCAACTTTTTTTTAAAAATAAAAACTAATATTAATATCAATAGTGCTATCAATCATATTTTGTGAAGTGTTCTTTTTGATGATGTCACAAACACGTTCTGACAGATGTGTGAAATCCGTGCAGGCTTCTGCGTTAATTGATTTTATGAATCTAGGCAGTTGGAAATCATCCTGTCATGTGGAAAGGCCGCACTTTTTAATTGGCATAACTAGAACACAATAAGATGTAAGAATATATTTTCGTGACCTGGAGTAATCTTTAAATCCTGTCCAACCTCCTCTAAATCAGTATTTTATGACCTCGAGGTTGCTGCCTCACTAGTGCTAATATTGATTCTTGGGGGGCCTGAGGCAGTCAGGATGACAAAACTTGGACTGCTCTCTAGAAAGCCTCGTTCCTGCTCAGTATTTGTCTAACTGGTGTGCAGATCTCTTTTAGAATATTTCCCAGTTTAGATGTCCTGAAAATTTGGAGATTTATTTTTGACGCAAGTATTGGTCTTGCAATTTATTT
The DNA here is from genome assembly GCF_964261635.1 of Lissotriton helveticus. NCBI lineage: Eukaryota > Metazoa > Chordata > Amphibia > Caudata > Salamandridae > Lissotriton > Lissotriton helveticus. The sequence continues at coordinate 229,985,592 of NC_136070.1, read as the reverse complement.
AAAATGCCAACCATTCCTGCACGAATGTGATAATTTCCAGCTCTTGATATAGTTCCTTTGCTTTTGAGTGCACTCACCCTTCAAATGGTGAAAGCATGGAGTGAATAGGACATTATTGACAGATCTGACTGCTTCAAACCACAAGTTGAAAACCATCCCTCATAACGATTGTACTACTGAATATCGACACCACAATATTGTGATTGAGGGACAAAATATTGAAAGAGAAGTGCACATAGGGAAGTATATATTTAGTATTCCTTACTCCATATAGATGTACCTTGAAGATATATGCACCGCATAGGTACATATAAGTAGAGTAAGGTAGAGAAAATCAAGAGTTGTCTATTTTATTTCTGAAACTGTGAATCAGTGGTGATGAGACAGAAAGTGTGTAATGTTACATATGCACAACCAATAGAACGACTTGGGAGCATGCAAAGATGAACTCTGGCTCCCCACATGAGTGGATAATCCCATAAAACTTGTTAGATTTGGGGGTCTCTAGTTGGCACAGGTAGGTACTTGTGATAAATGAGGACCCTTGCCTCTAGTCAGGGTACAGGGGTACACTCCTAAAATAACCCCTGCTAACCCCCTTGGTAGCTTGGCACGAGCAGACAGACTCAGAGGCAGTGTGTAAAGCATTTGTGACCACATACAGTAATCAAGTGACAACACTACAAATGGACCCCACACAGATTTTATATAAAAAATAAGTATTCTTTATATAGACTTATCACAAGACCACAAACGACAAAAAGCCACAATACTATACTTAAAATGATAGTTTTAGCTGAGCTCTGTTCAGTTCTTTAAATGCGACACTTTGAGTCAATGTACCTTACGATGCGTTATGCTTCCACAACAAAAGTGTTGCAGCGATGGAAATGTGGCAAAGTTCCGGTGCAAAGAAATAAAGACGTGAAGATCTTCCAGATGAGGCGCACTTCTCCGATTATGCGAGAAGTCTCAATTCGATGCTGCAGCGGCGACACCCTTGTTCCACGATGCGACGACAACAGCTTCAGCTGCGACACTCTTCTCTGACGTTGCGAGACGCTTCCGCACAAATCGACCACTACAGCGGTGATATTCAAGATGCGACGGCAGCAGCTCCGACGGCGGCACGCTTCTCCATGGATGCGAGGCGCTTTTCTCAATGCGGTGCAATACGACAGCTACAGGGGTGACATCCAAGATGCGACGGCAGCAGCAGCGACGGCGACACGCTTCCTCTTCGTTGCGAAACGCTTCTCTCGATGCTGTGCAATACGACCACTACAGCGGTGACATCCACAATGCGACGGCAGCAGCAGCAGCGACGGCGACACGCTTCTTCCTCTTGAGTCACGCTTCCAGCTCCTTGCGACACGCAGTCCCTCAGAAGGCCCAAAACAGCAGCAGGCACTTCCAAAGAACTCTGGGGAGCTGGGGATTGAAGTCTGTTGTCCCTGACAATTCATCAGGAGGCAAGCTCTGTTCCAAGCCCTTGGAGATCCTTTCAAGTTGATGAAAGTGCGCAAAGTCCCTTTCTCCTCTCTTTGGCAGTCAGGCAACTTCTGCAGGCCAATCCCCCAAGCAGCACTTCAGCTTAGGGATAGTCTCTCCTCAGTTTCTTCTGGTTCCACTCCTCAGCAAAGGTTTCTTCTTGTTTGTCCAAAAGTGATCTAATTTCTTGTGATCAGGGTCCCAATATGTATACCCCAAAATCCTTTATCCTCTAAAGCAGATGGGCCTTTGCCTAGTGCAAACCTGTTCTGGTCAGTCCTGGAGCACTCTGTTTACGTGATTCCTTCTTTCCTTTCACAGTGCAGGGCAAAAACATCAGACACCCCACAGGAGGTGGAGCCAGCATTGTGGAGGAGAGGCACAGCCCTGGAGCACTCTGTTGACATGATTCCTTATTTCCTTTCACAGTACAGGGCAGAAACATCAGACGTCCCACAGGTGGTGGAGCCAGCACTGTGGGTGGCAGGCACAGTCCTATTCTGGTCCCAGGTGCAACTCCTCCCTCCCATCTATATGCAGATCTCTCTATTCACCACTGGGCAGACTAAACCGGTCACCTGTAATCCCCCAGCCCTGTGACACAAACTCCAGACAAGGAATACAAATCCCAGCAGAGGCAGGCTTGGGTAGTTAAAAAAGAAAATACCTACTTTCTAAAAGTGGTATTTTCAAACACAGAATGTTAAAACCAACTTCACTAAAAGATGTATTTTATCATTCTGAGTTCAGGCATTCTAAACTCGAATTTCTACAATGTTCCCTGAGTCAGTTAGGATTATAAAATGTAATAATCTAACTGCCCGTTCTGGCCTTCGAAAAACAGGTAGCCTTGCAGTAGTGAAAAATGAAAATGGCTGTAATTCACTATTAGGACATGCCACACACACCAGGGCATGTCCTATCTTATACTTACAATGCACCCTGCCCTTGGGCCTACCATATGATATGAGGAAAAGGGAATGTTTAGGGACTGGCAAGTGGTGTACTTGCCCAGTCAGCATGGCAGTACCAGACTGCACACAGACTCTGCCATGGCAGGCCTTGAACACACTTTTACAGGCTTCTCTGTGGGTGGCACAACCAGTGCTGCAAGCCCACTAGCAGCATTTAGATTACCAGCCCTGGGCACTCCTGGGGCACTGTACTAGGGTCCGACAGGCAAACCAAACCAGCCAATCATGGAATCACTAATTCATACATTAATTTATAATAGGGAGAGCGTATGCACTTTAGCACTGATCAGCAGTGGTAAAGTGCCCAGAGTCATAAAACCAACAAAAAATAGGTCAGACAAAACTCAGGAGGAAAGCAAAAAGTTAAGGGATGACCCTGCAAAAAGGGCTGAGTCCAACACCATGCTTGTTGGTGGCAGAAGAGCCATCCAAACTGTCTGGCAAGCAGTTTTAAGCATCACCGATCCCTCATTGTAAACCCCATCAAACGCACAAAAAGATTAATTAAATTAATATTTTCACTCCTTTTTCTTGAGGCCACTCGTTAGGCAAAGTACAGAAGTCATCTGTCCTGTTTAAAGGTGATCCATTAAGTTGGTTAAAACAAATCAGGATAGCAAGAGGTGCAGTCCCCATGCATAAAGGACAGTGAAACCGCACTTCATTCAGCATCCCCCACCTGCTTCACTAACAATATTCTACACCTTATAACTTAATGGAAAGTGTTTTTTGAAATTCCTTTGAAGGCTGTATTTTTGCATCCAGCCCTCTAGGTATTGTCTTTCAACCACAGAAACAAAATGCTGAAATACAGACTAACCTCCAGCAGAGATTACTGAGGACCTAGTGTTTGTTATGATTTACCGATGCCCTGATTCCGAAGTATTTCCTAGCCTCAAAGAACATATCAAGGGCTGTTTTATAGGCTGATCTGTGTAAGCTACTGATGTGTAAGCTACTGATTCTAATTCACTGGTTAAAGCCAGTGGCTCCTATTACACAAGCAGGGGCGTAGCTCCAAGGGGTGTTTTGGAGTGTTACTGCCCCTAAAGGTTTTATTCTGTAGTTAATAGTTGGGTACAAGTGCTTTCAGTCTAGTAATGTGAAGTGTCTGTTGGATATCACCTGGGATTTTTACATGTCCACACTGACAGAAACACACACTCACTCTCTCTTGTCTACGTTTTGAAGGCCTTAAATCGCAATATTTTTTTAATTAATCAACATGTTTTAAGTACCCCTAAGGAACCACACTCCTCTCACGTTTCACTGCTTCGCAAGCCCCCCCTTATGTGCTGCTTCTCTTATAAGGTATTTAACAAGATGGACCAGCGTGTTTGTTGGGAAGGCTGAGGCTCACACCCCAACATACTGACTGAGCGATGCCGGTGTACATGAGGTCTGTATTTAGGATTGACTTCTAACAACATCAAATGCGCGGAATGATGTCTTAGTTTCCGAACAATTGTGTCCACATACATGAATGTAATACCCAGTCTCAGGATTCCACTCTTAGGTATCTCTCATATGTTAAGGCACTATGGATCTTGAGGGTTTGTTCCAAGTCAGTGTTCCTAATTCCCAAAATCATCAAAAGGTTTGTCTTAAATGAGGGAGGTCCTATAAAGTTCCAAAAACTGGGTTGTAACTCAAAAGGTAACCAACCGTACGTTGCTACTGGATGAAGAGTTCCACCATGGAGAGTCAGCAAAGGTTTTCAAACTTTGTTGCAGAGACTAGCGCCAAGGAACCTCACCATGCAGACACCATTCGCAAAGCAAAATGTAAGTGTCCTATATGGCATCAAATAACTGCTGCTTTACTGAATAAACTTCACAAATGCCTACAGCTCCAGTTGGAGTGGTAAGAAAGAACCCAGTGGTTGTTTCAGGCTCCTTGAAGGGCAAAGGAACACAGAAAATGTAGTTTTCGCATTCCCTTTTTGGGTCTTCTTTCTAGCGTGCATAGCCGTCATTGGTGCCCAGATAGCTGCCCCTGAAGGTGGCAGCTAGCTGGGAACCCCAGTGTAATGCAGATACTGGCCACGGAAATTCATGGGCTGGGGATTAGCAAAGTCTTTGAATTGTCGTGGGGACATTGGAATTGTCGAGGAATGGACAGAGATATGCTAGAAGGTGAGGACAAGAAATACAGGAAGGAGCAGCAGTAAAAGATAAGCCTCACAGAACTGCAGATCATAGTAATGGAATAGATGGGAAGGGAGGAAGCTTGGTTTCCTGTGTCCCATGGGTGTTCTAAGAAGTATGACACAGGTAGCTAGACTCATGGTAGTTCAGATAAATGTGCTGCTTATTTCTGCTGTAATGGGGGTAGATTATTGCTTCACCGAGCAGTGTGCATGGCTTAGAACTGAGGCCATTTTGGAGCACAGCAAACCAGTCTGACACAAATCATCCCTCCTGTGCTTTACCATTATGAACTGGGATGAAACCTCCGAGAAGAGTGGGATAGCAGAAGGGGGCAAGAAGACAATACCTGAGTCCAGGACATGGATACCTGTCAGACTCTGCACCACCTCTGGCAAACTGAGTAATGATAAGGTCGAGTTGACAATAAAAGTAATCGGGGTGGTGGTGGGGGGGATCAGTGATAGTTTTTTACCACTAAGGGAATTTAGAAACAGTGCAGAGATCAAACGGAAGACACAAATAGGGATACCCGGGCAGGATATGATTAGAAATGAAGCAGTACGTAAGCAGGCCTGTTCCAGGAATTTTCATCTGGATGGGCCATGGGTACATTCGGGTGGGCCGATATGGGGCCAATATTTGCCAATTCTGGAGGTAGACTACTAGCCCAAGATTTACATCATATCTTCTTACAAACAGGCATCCTGCGCATCTTGAGAGTTATTTGAGAGTAAAAGCGAATGTCTATACTCAACAGCCCTAACCCTTATAATTTCCATCATTCAACACATGCACCTGGATTCTAAGCAGATTATAATAGTAGTTCACGGTTAAGGAGGTCTCTGTTACCACACCTAACCCTTGACATTTCGCTCTAGGAAGACTGCCTACTTACTCCTTGCAATTTGCCCAAAACCTATTTCTTGGCATACAGTGAACTTTGTTACTGTTTGTTTTCATGTCATTCTTTTGCAGAATACTTTCATTGATCTAAAAGTTTAAAAACCAGCAAAACATATTTGGAAGAAAAAGAAAGCAGTATTGTTGACATAGAAGAGCAGTTTTTATACCTGATAAGTGTAAAACCAGTAAATGTCCCAGTTACAGAAGTGGCCACAGATGCTTGTGCAGCCCCTTCTGTAACATGTATAGCCAGCACTATATTCAGAGGACATTCCCTGCATGTCATTTGCATGGGGCATGGACCCATGCAAACAAGGAAATCAAGTTGCCCCCCTAGCCCACCCATATTATGGATGTGGATGCAGAGGCAAACAGGGAAACAAAAGCAATCCTCCGGATTAACAGAATACGCCATAATTTTGTGGAAAATACCACAGCCATTACATTTTATAAATCCAGTGCTGCTGACTAGAACCTAGGATTGTGCAATTTACTGTAACAAGATATCAGAATATAAAATGCTTACATTTGTAACTCTGCCATACTAGTGAGAACTGATTCCACGCAACACAATATCTTACTTGAGATCACATGTTTACTTACTTCTCTACAGCATCTGACTGAAAACAGACAGACATGTTTAGTGCCTGATTCACAAGTGTAAACTTACACTTTTACTATTTTTTGGGTATTCATAACCTCCAAATTAATTTTTACGAAAAGTAATTTTATGAATGTAGAGACTGCACTTCTGGCAGAGACTCTGCACATATTTAGGCCTGTATTATCCTTTTATGTGCACAGGTCTTCACCCTGACTGCGGCATCTCCATAGTTGCAAAATTACTTTTAGTAAAGATAAACTTGTAGTTTGTGAATGCAAAGAAAATAGTAAATGTACACAATTTTAAGTTTACCTTACTCTCTCAGGCTTTGTAATTCCACATTAATTATTGGGGGACATGTACCATTCCCTAGTCCTGGTGGCTGCTCATCCTATGGAGCAGGAATTGCTACTATCTGAATATTATGATGCATACCCCATCCTACAGTATATTACTGCGTGCATTTTACACAAACTAGAATAAATAAACACTCTCAGAACCACCCACACATACCATTATTGAGGTGCAAATGACCGTTTACAGGACTAGGCTCTGGTGTCACTTTACCTGCTGTTTCATTGGCAGGTAAACCTCTGTCCACACTCTCCCAACTAGAGATGGGGGAGCCACTGAAAGCTTGATTCAGGTTTGAGCCTGAAGCCTGACTATGGCTCAGATTGAGGACCTGTTGGAACTTCAAGCCCCTAATGAACCAAACTTTCATGTACCTTCTGCCAGCCACACTACATCTAGCCAGGATGTGGGGTTATGGTGAAAGCTTCCAACTTTGGAACAGAACGAGCTAGGTTAGGATCTTGGTGTTGTCTTAACATCCTGTAACTCTGGGAAAATCTCCAGTGCCTAAAAGAAATGTGTGTGACCATGTGTAATTTAACTGGTGTTCATGTAAAGCGCGTCAGGACCTCCAGGTCGAGTTGGCACGGTATAAAACTGCAGAAAACTGCACAGAGGTAAAAACAAACTATTAACATAAAAAAGAGAGACAAATAGACAGCCATTTAGTGGCTAATTTGTACAAAGTGAAAAAGAAACTGGAGAAATTGCAGCTTCCCCACTTAAATTGTATGATCTTGGGAACATATTTGAGTTCAAAAATTGTTTTTCATCATATTTGCGCATGAAAGCACTTTCAAATACATGAATCAGAAAGCCAACTATACTAAAACCTATTGTGTTTAATTTAATAGACTAATGTTGCTTTACAATAATCTGGGCCACGTACATGGTCCACGTTAACAACTGTCTTACCTGTTGGTTCACTAATGGCACTGTAACCGACCAGTGTGTGGATGAGGACAGGAATTGCTCCAAGATCATGTTGAAAAACACATTTTATTAAATATTTCTCAGTGCTGCGCTATATTGTTACATAATGTCGAACTTCCATGTGTTAACCGCATGCGTGCGGCGGTTATTTTTGCGCTACGCGGCTTTTTTCCAAAAGCCGCGTTACATGACGAGCTGAGCTCGTCATCAGCGTGCGAGCGGCACGACTCCGCCGAAGGGGTTAAAGGAATAAACGTTTTTGAATTTTGAAGAGACTTTATAATATTTTATATGATGTTTATTCTATGTTTGACATAGCAGCGTGATCAGTGTGCGACTTGTGCACTGGCTCCAAGAGTCAAACCAGACCCTTAGCTCAGCTGTGGCTCGTCTCTCTGTTAATTTGTTGGCTCACCCTCCACTGCCCCCAACACACACCGCCCAATTACAGTTTTAAAGACCGTAAAAAAACATTACAACGGTCCTACCTTGAGATAGAGGGAACACTTAACAGGTGCCTTCTCCATGGACACTTCTGCTGCGACTAGGCTGGCCAAAGGTCATGTGTGGGATGGCCTGGCGCACCCAGCCCACCTGCTAGTACTTGGCCTGTACGCAAGACATCACAGAGGTGGAGGGCACTCGCCTATATGACAAAGAAGCCAATGCACGATCTATTGAAAGGGCGCCAAGCAATTCATTTAAAGTACCAAATCAGAGCATAAAAGAGGAACAATGAACCTGGATGAATAACATAATTTGTTTTAACCTGTCCACCACTGCTCTGCACTGATGTAAATGTGGAGGACACTTCATCGATGCTGTGTTTGTATGGTGCTGACCCATTGCAACCAATTGCTGAAGTGATCTCATCAACAGCCCCTCATTAGTAGCTCAAGACATGAGATCTTTGGCTGCATCCAACATAAAACTGAAACCTAATCTGTTTGGAATCAATGTAAAAAATAAGTAAGCATGTGAAGCCTCTATCTATTATGTAGAGAGATGGGTCTCTGGCAGAACAGCGAGGCCATGGCTAGCCCTACACCTATCTCTGATGTAAAGGGAGTGTGGTGGTCTTAGACTTGAGATTAATTCTGAAGGACTCAAAAAAGTCACCTTGGAGCAAGTTTGCCGTAGATGTGAAAAACGTGCTCCCGGATGTCGCACAGCCGCCAAGTAGAGAATACTGCAAGACATGCCTGGCATATCCTGAGAAGAACAATTGATGGACAGAATGCAGAACAATGTCATGCATTCCCCCCCGTACAGATATCTGCGCCTAAATCCATAGTTTTTTTGCTCACCATGCCATTCCAGTTTGGACCCAGTCATATGCAAATCAGTCTTGACACTGCACCCAATGGAAACAGTCCAGCCTGAACTGCCAGGCCAGGTCCCCCCTGACTGGAAACAAGTATCCTAGGACCGATTTCGGGGTTTCACTCCTCATCAGCCAGGATAGCTTGACTCTCGGGATCCTCGTCTGGGCATACTCGTCCCACTCAGGGTGACAAATGTAAAAATAGCAATTGATGGACAGAATGCAGAACAATGTCATACATTCACCCAGCTCAGAGATCTGGGCCTAAATCCATCGTTTTTTTGCTCAGCATGCCATTCCAGTTTGAGCACAGCCATATGCAAATCAGTCTTGATCCTGCGCCCAATGGGTACAATCCAGCCCGAACTGCCAGGCCAGGTCATCCCTGGACTGGCAAAAAGAACGATGATTAGTGTCTGAAATGTTTAAGCGTTCCGTCCATCATCTCCTTGTGTTTGCTTTGTTCGCCCGAAGTTGGCAGGGTATGCCCAGACATAAGTCCCGTGCTCACTTTGCCACTGTTTTCACGCTAGCCTGGCTGATGAGGGGTGTTATCCCTAAAACCAGTCCCAGGATGCTTGTTTCTCATCCAGGGAAGACATGGCTTGGCAATTCGGGCTGGACTGTTCCCATGAGGCACAGGGTCAAGACTGATTTACATACAGCGGTGTCTGAATTGGGGTGGCGAAGTGAGCTAAAGATCAATGATGGATTCAACCCTGATCTGTAACTGGGGGTGAGTGTCTGACAAGTTTCAGCGCTGTATGATTTAGTCACTGACTCGAACCACTTTTCTTTGTGTATGGGGACGCAGGAAACTGTCATGATGTCATCTCAAATGATTGACTTATTAGCGGCCATGCAAGAATGTTTATTAAAAAAAAGCAGGGCCTACAAAAGTAATCCTGCTATGAATTAAAATATTCATTGTGTGACCCTGCATATAATCGAATATATATATATATATTATTTATTTAGCTAACAGCACGCCTACTCTCGCGCGACTCAAAATAAATTGTTGTCTTTAAGAAGATTCTTCAGTGCGTGTTAAACAAATGTACTGTGACTGCACTTCAACTGTAAACCACTGGAGGGCACTGCTCCTCCACAAATAAAAGTGTATGGTTCTGAAATAAAATACAAGATCATTTAATCCACTGAAAGCAGTTTTTAGGGCTCGGACTCCTTCCCAGTGAAACTGGGAGGAGTTTGAGAACTAATGTTAAAGGAGAAAAAAAAGAAGAAGTATCTCCTAGGGCCTTGGAGAGAGAAATTCCAGACATTCCTTAGCGTTTTCTGTCATCTGGTCAGTGATTCGTCTTCCTTGTGTTTTCGTTTTAATAGGCTTGAAGTGATAGGGTAAATGTAGTTTAGTTCCGCCATTTTGGGCATATTTCGTGCGTGCTCGCGCTAAGAAGTACATAAATTATAATTAGGAGCTGTCAGGGTGCCTCCGTTAGTGAACGGGCGCGTTCACAATTCTGCAGCGCTCAGCGCGCAGCTTCCTTGTTTTATTAGCAGCTGCTTAATGTATGTCCGTTTTTCGAGATTATATTTTATCGGTTTTTTGAAGATTACATTTTATCATACTGTGTTGTTTTAAAATCTTGCAATTCAGCCACAGAAAGCAGAGAACCCCACGCGCCTTTAAACCTGTAAGCAGACACTCGTCCTCCGTCACTAACCCTCCCAGACCTGAACTCCGTGCTAGTCCCTCCTGCACGGCCCCACCGACGCACCCAGTGTGCCTGAGCCCAGCAGCAAGCAGCCCCCAGCCGTCTGAGTGGCTCCTTCCAAGCCTAATTTGTCAGATCCCGTTCTGCACAGCTGGGTGGGCAGCCCTCCAACAAATGGCAGCTGATAGCGACAAGCAGCAGGGAGGAGACACAACCCCCTCGGCAAAGCTGCCAGAGGCAAGTAGGCGTGGTATTTAGATGCCCTCTGCCACCCGGCACGGGCACAAATGGAGCTTTTTAAACACTGCTGAAAAGGTGAACGGGGCAAGAAGCCGGACGAACTCCGGATCAAGAATTCCACTGTATCAGCTGCAGCAATTCTACCATACCAGTCACAGTAGTACAATTATATATTGCGCACACTGATTCCACCCAGCTTTGTTCTGCAGAGACCTTGCCCTGATGCCCCAGAAAAATTCTTTAAACAGATTGTTTTCAATTGCGTTTTCCTTTGATTTAATTTTCTGAGTGGTGTGTGAGTGTCGATTACAGACAATTTGCAGAGAAATATGTTTGCTTTAACGTAACATCCATAAAAAAAGGTTATTTTAGATCTAAAACAGGACCACATGTGAGAAATGGGGGGGGTCACAGAGATTACTTACAGTGATATTATTTCAAGATAATAATTTATTCTGCGTGCGTTGTTCGGGTGCAGGGGGAGGCTCTACGGACAGGAAAACATATCTAGACACAACTAAACAAAATCATGTATTCAGCCACAGAAACCCAAGGGCCCCACACGCCTTCCAAATTGTGAGCAGACACTCGTCCTCCGTCAATAACCTTCCCAGACCTGAACTCTGTGCTAGTCCCTCCTGCACGGCCGCATCCCAGTCCTTTACTTTACTTCAATATTGTTGTTATCTCCTGTATTGGGTATTTACTGGGTATCAGTGCTTCAAATGAAAAAAAAAATGTTGGTGCTTCTCAGAGGTGTGTTTCTTATAATTTATTGCAAAAGCTTTAACAAATTACCTCTAGCCTGGTGTCTGGGTTACACAGTAGAGAACCCACTGGATGAAGTGAACCCTACCCTTCCTGCCTGAGCCTCCTAACACTTACTCCGTACCTGTGAAATACCTCAGCGCTTAAACAATAAATGTACGAGCATTCTGTGCATTTAATCCCACCTGTGCCTTTTTCCTTGGCATCTTAAACCCCAGTGTTGGCCCCATGTTCAGTTTCAATCCTGGGCTCTTCATTGGCTCATTGTGTGATCGCTGTGAGGTTATGCTATCCTCCTCAAACTCTGTACCAGTTGGATTCAAGGTGAGGCGTCTGTAAAAAATGGCCCCTGTACACTATACGTATGCCAGTGCCACAGAGCCTCTCCGAGGCCCCTTTTTGCCTCATAGGGATGCCATCCAAGGCGTTTGGGCACTTTTGTTGCTTTCCATTCCTTCTTTCCCTTTGTCGACAACCCATGTGTCCTCCGTACAAACCGGAATACAGACCACTCTATAAGCATTAGGTGCTGTTGAGTGCAGAGTGCTGTGTGCTGTTGAGTGAAGAGTGCTGTATGCTGTTGAGTGCAGAGTGCTGTGTGCTGTTGAGTGCAGAGTGCTGTGTGCTGTTGGGTGCAGAGTGCTGTGAGCTGTTCAGTGCAGAGTGCTGTTGAGGGCAGAGTGCTGTTGAGTGCAGAGTGCTGTTGAGTGCAGAGTGCTGTAGAGTACAGAGCGCTCTAGAGTGCAGAGTGCTGTATTGTGCAGAGTGCTGCTGAGGGCAGAGTGCTGTTGAGGGCAGAGTGCTGTTGATGGAAGAGTGCTGTTGAGGGCAGAGTGCTGTGTGCTGTTGAGTGCAGAGTGCTTTTGAGTGATGTGTGCTGTTGAGTGCAGAGTGCTGTTGAGTGCTGTGTGCTGTACAGTGCAGAGTGCTGTAGAGGGCAGAGTGCTGTAGAGGGCAGAGTGCTGTAGAGGGCAGAGTGCTGTAGAGGGCAGAGTGCTGTAGAGGGCAGAGTGCTGTAGAGGGCAGAGTGCTGTTGAGGGCAGAGTGCTGTTGAGGGCAGAGTGCTGTAGAGTGCAGAGTGCTGTGTGCTGTTGAGTGCAGAGTGCTGTTGAGTGCAGAGTGCTGTGTGCTGTTGAGTGCAGAGTGCTGTTGAGTGCTGTGTGCTGTTGAGTGCAGAGTGTTGAGTGCTGTTGAGTGCAGAGTGCTGTTGAGTGCAGAGTGCTGTTGCGTGCTGTATGCTGTTGAGTGCAGAGTGCTGTTGAGTGCAGAGTGCTGTTGAGTGCAGAGTGCTGTGTGCAGTTGAGTGCAGATTGTTGTGTGCTGTTGAGTACAGAGTGCTGTTGCGTGCAGAGTGCTGTTGAGGGCAGAGTGCAGAGTGCTGTTGAGGGCAGAGTGCTGTTGAGGGCAGAGTGCAGAGTGCTGTTGAGGGCAGAGTGCTGTTGAGGGCAGAGTGCTGCGTGCTGTTGAGTGCAGAGTGCTGTGTGCTGTTGAGTGCAGAGTGCTGTGTGCTGTTGAGGGCAGAGTGTTGTGTGCTGTTGAGTGCATGCTGTTGAGGGCAGAGTGCAGAGTGCTGTTGAGGGCAGAGTGATGTGTGCTATTGAGGGCAGAGTGCTGTGTGCTGTTGAGTGCAGAGTGCTGTGTGCTGTTGAGTGCTGTGTGCTGGTGAGTGCAGAGTGCTGTGTGCTGTTGAGTGTAGAGTGCTGTTGAGTGCAGACTGCTGTTGAGTGCAGACTGCTGTTGAGTGCAGAGTGCTGTTGAGGGCAGAGTGCAGAGTGCTGTTGAGGGCAGAGTGCTGTGTGCAGTTGAGTGCAGATTGTTGTGTGCTGTTGAGTACAGAGTGCTGTTGCGTGCAGAGTGCTGTTGAGGGCAGAGTGCAGAGTGCTGTTGAGGGCAGAGTGCTGTTGAGGGCAGAGTGCAGAGTGCTGTTGAGGGCAGAGTGCTGTTGAGGGCAGAGTGCTGCGTGCTGTTGAGTGCAGAGTGCTGTGTGCTGTTGAGTGCAGAGTGCTGTGTGCTGTTGAGGGCAGAGTGTTGTGTGCTGTTGAGTGCATGCTGTTGAGGGCAGAGTGCAGAGTGCTGTTGAGGGCAGAGTGATGTGTGCTATTGAGGGCAGAGTGCTGTGTGCTGTTGAGTGCAGAGTGCTGTGTGCTGTTGAGTGCAGAGTGCTGTGTGCTGTTGAGGGCAGAGTGCTGTGTGCTGTTGAGGGCAGAGTGCTGTGTGCTGTTGAGTGCAGAGTGCTGTTGAGGGCAGAGTGCTGTTGAGGGCAGAGTGCTGTTGAGGGCAGAGTGCTGTTGAGGGCAGAGTGTTGAGGGCAGAGTGCAGAGTGACTGTTCCAGAGAGAGCAGGGTATGCTTGTGCGCTTACACGGTGCACTGACACACAGGAGCTCAAACAAAGAACAGCTGAGCACGTGTCTTGGGAGCTTCATTGAGGCAGCCGGCCCTTTGTGAGGGGAGCAGCAAGGAGGGGACGCCTCAACCAATCAAGCGCAACTACTCACAACCTACTGTACGATTAAAGCACAGGCCAAAGGGCAGAGCTAGGTCTTTTCGCATTACGTAGGGTGAGCAGTGTGTGAGTGTGTCGTGTGAGCAGTGTATGAGCGTGCAGGGTGAGCAGTGTGTGAGTATGCAGCGTTAACAGTGTGTAAGCGTGCAGGGTGAACATTGTGTGAGTGCAGAGTGCTGTTGAGGGCAGAGTGCAGAGTGCTGTTGAGGGCAGAGTGCTGTGTGCTGTTGAGGGCAGAGTGCCGTGTGCTGTTGAGGGCAGTGTGCTGTGTGCTGTTGAGTGCAGAGTGCTGTGTGCTGTTGAGTGCAGAGTGCTGTGTGCTGTTGAGGGCAGAGTGCTGTGTGCTGTTGAGGGCAGAGTGCAGTTGAGGGCAGAGTGCTGTTGAGGGCAGAGTGTGTGTGAGTGTGTAGTGTGAGCAGTGTATGAGCGTGCAGGGTGAGCTGTGTGTGAGTATACAGGGTTAACAGTGTGTGAGCGTGCAGGGTGAACATTGTGTGAGCGTGCAGGGTGAGCAGTGTGTGAGCGTGTAGGGTGAGCAGTGTATGAGTGTGAGCAGTGTGTGAGTGTGTAGGGTGAGCAGTGTGTGAGTGTGTAGGGTGAGCAGTGTGTGAGTGTGAAGGGTGACAGTGTGTGAGTGTGCAGGGTGAGCAGTGTGAGAGTGTGTAGGGTGAGCAGTGTGTGTGTGTAGGATGAACAGTGTGTGTGTGCAGGGTGAACAGTGTGTGTTTGCAGGGTGAACAGTGTGTATTTGCAGGGTGAACAGTGTGTGTTTGCAGGGTGAACAGTGTGTGTGTGCAGGGTGAACAGTGTGTGAGTGTGCAGGGTGAACAGTGTGTGAGTGTGCAGGGTAAACAGTGTGTGAGTGTGTAGGGTGAACAATTCCAATCCAAACCACATAATTCCACTACACACCACATGCATACACTCCATAACACATGGCTAAAAGACATTGCCATTTACAATGCCATTAGCTCTAACTCAAATAAATCCGAGACCTATTGCATTTCCAATGCTTGTTTTAAAGGCCGCGTTGTAAAAGACGAGCTTCATGGTTAAAGGTGCATCACTTTTTGAGGACTCAAAGATATCTTGTAAACTATAGGGACACGTCTTCTGTATTATGTATTCTCCATGTTTCATATCATTTCCCTGCAACGGAAAATGGACCAGGTGTGATTTATTTCTCTATTAAACCAGACTAGCCTACTGGCTCATTATTTAAACTATGGTAATGGACTCGTTTTAAGACTGCAGATGCCGCTTATCCCCTTTGGTCGTGCCAATGGCACACACAGCATTACACAAGCGATTTAGAGGCGAGCTGTCTGGTTCGCTAAGGACATCTTGGGGACATTCGGATAGTTTCCCAGGGAATGCATTCCACCCGTTGTTTACCATTGACTTTGTCGTTTGTAACTCACATTTGCTTGCTTTGTATTTGCTGGCGCTATTTGTTTAAGGCTGTCCAGCTTGAGTTTGTTCCTTCTGAGGTAAAAAAAAACTATTTACTGTATTATTCCACCAATACTGGATTTCTGTAAACAGTTCTTTAAATGTTGTTCTTATCTTATCACATTTGCTGCACATTCAAAGACAGAGGTCGAATGGCAGCCTCTGTATTCCAGGGAGCTTGGTATTTACTTTTCTTTCTCTTACTTCAAAGTGAGAGGATTTATGTGACAATCATGCTGGCTGCTGGTGGTGTACTTGGCAAAAGGCTGTACATTATTATTTTTCTAGGACACAACAAAATGTAAATGTCTGTAAACGAACTGCAATTATTTCAGAGTATATCAAAATTGGAAAACCACAAATGAAATATTTGTTATGGTAAGTCTGAAGTGTGGTGGAAACAAATATTTTAATACGATCAAAACAGCAAGGAACTAGGTGATGACATTTCCTCACATTATCGTTTATGCGCTATATACTTGTATCCGTAAAACTGCATATCTGTGCAAATGTAATGGTCATTTTAATTGAAGATACTCCATGCTACACCACTCCACACTGCATCACTGCACTCTAGTCTGCACCACTCCATGCCACTTCACTCTACCCACTACTACTCTACTATGCACCACTGCACTCTACACTGCCCCACTCTGCGCCACATCACTCTACACAACTCTGCTCTGCAACACTGCACTCTACGTCAATGACCTCTACTCTGTACCACTCCACTTTAAGCCAGTGCACTCTGACAATCCACACTACATCATTCTAATCTACTTTGCACTCTTTGCCACTCTATGCCACTGTACTTTACTGTGCACCACTCTACTCTACTCTGAAACAATCTACTCAGCGGTGCTGCAATCTGCGCAACTTCAATCTGTGCCACTCCACGCCACTCTGCTCTGTGCCACTGCATTCTTCTCTGCACAACTGCACTCTACTCTGCACACTCTCACTCTACAGCAATGCACTCTACACCACTTTACTCAAAACCAATTCACTGTGCGCCACTGCACTCTACGACAATCTACTATGTACCACTGCACTCTATACCATTATACTCTGCAACAGTGTACACTACTGCACTATATGCCATTGCACTCTGCGCCATTGCACTCTACACCACTGCACTCCATGCTAATGCACTATGTCCCTGTACTATATACCACTGCAATCTACGACAGTCTACTCGTAACGCTGCACTCGGTCACTGAACTCTATACCACTCTACAACACTGTACTCTGTCACTGAACTCCACTCTACTCTACTCTACGCCACTGCACTCTACTCCACTGCACTCTACTCTGAACCACTCTACTCTACACCACTACACACTATGTCCCTTCACTCTACTGCACTCTACCTTGCACCACTCCGCTTTACTCTGCACAACTCACTATTTGCCACTCTTCTCTGCACCCTACTCTGCACTACTCTACTCTACACCACACTACTGCACTCTACCCCAATGCCCTGTACGCCACTATACTCTATGCCACTTTACTCTGCATCTCTCCACTCTACGATGCTGATCTCTACAATAATCCACTCTAATCTACTCTGCACTTCTGCACTCTGACTCTGCACTCTACTCTGAAACAATCTACTATACGCCACTCTATTCCACTTTTGTGCCAATCCACTCTACACCACTCCATTCTGTGCCACTGCAAGCTACCCTATGCTTCTTCACGCTACTCAATTCTACGCCTCTACTCTGCATGCCAAGGCATTTCGTGCCAGTGCGCTCTATACCACTTTACTAAAAACGAATACACTCTACGGCAGTGCACTCTACGCATCTACTCAGCACCTCTATACTCTACGCCATTATACGTTACAACACTCTATGCAACTGTACTTTGCTACTCTACTCTACATAATAGCACTCTAGAAATAATAAGAAATAAATAACATTTGGTGTTTGATTATACATATTGGATTCTTTATTGGACTTGCACCTCTCCATTTGCTATCATTCTTCTAGACTGCTGGCCAGGTACCGGATGAGTAGTGCATGGAACTTCACTGTCTTTGTACATTTTGTGAAGATGGTGCTTTCCTTTCAGTCTACCGTTGTTTCAAGTGTTTGCGTGACAGTTCGCCTGGTGTTGGGCGGAAGCCATCTGAAGACCTTCATGAGCATTCGGATGGGAGGAAGCAAGCAGAGGAGACGGTGCTGGCCTGCTTCTTCATAGATAGTTGGCTGTCGAGGATGATGCGAGGGTTGCAGGCGTGTTCGGTGGGGTTGGAGATAGGGCCCAGCTCAGGTGGCCACCATTCCTTACTCCATAGAATGTCCTTGCCTTTCCCGAAGATGAGAACTTCTGTCTTGTCTGTGTTGAGTTTGAGACAGTTGTTCTTCGTCCAGATGGCTACATCCTTCATGCATCTTTGGAATTTGTCTTTGACGGTCATTTGTCAGGGAGAGGAAGAGTTGGGAGTCGTTGGCGTAGGAGATGATGATGAGTCCGCGGCTCCTTACGATGTTGGCCAGGGGTGTTATGTATACATTGAAGAGGGTTGGGCTGAGGGATGAGCTTTGAGGTGCCCCACAGGTGATGTTCTTAGGGAGCGAGGAGTAGGGAGGGATGATCTTCTGCATCCTTCCTGTGAGGTAGGACACAATCCACTTGATGGCTGCTCCTTGGATTCCGATCTGATGGAGTCTGTTGATCAGTGTGTGGAGGGATATGGTGTCGAAGGCTGCTGAGAGGTCGGGGAGAATTTTAATGTCATCCCAGGCTGCGATTAGAACTTTCTCTGTGCTGTGGTTTGCTCTGAAGCCTGCTTGGGAGGGGTCCAGAAGGTTCTGGTCCTCCAGATGTCTGGTTAGCTGAATGTTGATAGCTTTCTCACTTTGCGTTATTCTAGATTTATCAAGCCTTGTAGGGATCATGCAAGGTGGCTTGATAAATCTCACTCCGGTTTTGTGTCACCTTTGTGCCCCCTTTTGTGGTGCAAGGGTGACACAAAATCTTGATAAATGTAGCCCCTTGTGTGAATATTTGCCAGCCCAAAATGGTGAGGGCTTTGTGGAAGAGTGCTGATCAGGGAACGGGAAGAAAAGCTGTCAGCTAATCACTACCATTTAAAGATGATTGCAGTTTAGGAGTGTTATTTAGAGGGATGACCCACAGAGACCTGACCTCTTACCCGAACCACAAGCAGGGCCACTAAAATTATGCAGCAGGGAAGGGCTAAATTATGCGTCAGGGTTGGGTAAGTTATGCTGCATATGTGGCACATTTTGGGATTATATTACTTCTTACTTTGTAATTTTTAAACTTGTTAACTCTGTCTGGGCATTGGTTGCAGCTCACTAGTACCAGTTTGACACCCAAAGACAGCAATAAGGTACAGAAAGGTGACCTGTTAACCTTTGCAAAGGGCCTTCCACTGCACAGCAACGTGTGTCGCTACGTTCTTAGAAGCTTTGGAGCCATTTGAGATAGAATTTTTTTTTGTTAAAACCTGAAGATTATGCAGTCGTTGATGGATTATGGGGCAAATGTGGCAAGTCTATAATTATGCAAAAATCACAGTTGCCGCACAATCGCATAATTCCAGTGGCCCTGACTGTGAGCCTTCTGAGGCATGGCAGGACCAGATATATTTACTTTTATTTGATTTAGTTTAAATCATAAAAGGGTGGCACAACCACCAATATACACAATATGCAAGGACGATTATATCAATGCATTAATTAACATAAATCTCATCAAATTTACTAAAATGATTATATCAATGCATTAATTAACTTGAGTCTCATTAACATTTGCAGTAAAACACAATCATCAATCTCATAAAATATACTAAAAATTATTATATCAATGCATTAATTAACAAGAGTTTCATTAAAATTTACAATAAAACAAGTTTAAAGGCTAGAAGTGGTTTGTTGATCTAAAAGAAGACTAGTACCGTAGATCGAATCGAGTGAAACCAGGATAAAGTGCTTGGTACTGTAAACTAATAGTCTACAATTAAAAAAAAATGCTCAATTATACTTTGAACTACTACCGTTGTTGATTTCCTAATATTTCGCAGGGTGGAGTATATGGGGTTGTAATAAATTGACTTCAAATTCTTAGTCACACTTTATCTCCTTATATCCCCAGTTAGTTCTAACTGGCAGTCCCTCTTTTCCAGTTCTTTTGATGCGATAGTCAAAAATGTTATTGCCTTGCACGCCAGTTTTACTGTTGAGCCATTTAGGCATTTGATTACAGCAGTTCTGCAGGTCCTTATTTGTTCTTTGTTCAATAGTGGCCGTAGAAGGGTTTCCCGTATGTGTAATAACGCCAGACAGATACATAGTAAGTGAAGTATTGATTCTTCTCCTTGGCCACACAGGCGGCAATCCATTGTGGTCCAAGCCCGTTTCCATTTTGGAGTGAGGTCCTTTGATGAATACACACCCAATCTCAATAAGATCAATTTCCGCTTTTTTTGATTTGCGAAATGCTCTGTCAGGAATGATTGAGGTATTACCTTTTTGTATGTTGGCATTACCATCCAGTACAAAAGGGGGTGGTGATGGACGGGGCATTTGAATCAATCAAACACTCACACCCAGTCAAAAGATCTGGGTTTAATCCATCACCGTTCTTTAGCCCACTCTGCCACCCCAGTTCAGACATGGCTATATGCAAATCAGTCTGACCCTGTGCCTCATGGGAACAGTCCAGCCCGAACTGCCAAGCCATGTCTTCCCTGGACCGGAAACAAGCTTCCGAGGACCGGTTTCTGGCATTCCAGCCGTCTTCAGCCCGGCTTGCTTGAATCCAGTGGCAAAGTGAGCAAGGGACTCACGTCTGAGCATACCCTGCCACACTTATGGCGGCCAAAAGCAGTACAAAAGGGGGTGGTGATGGACGGAGCATCTGAATCAATCAAACACTCACACCCAGTCAAAAGATCTGGGTTTAATCCATCACCGTTCTTTAGCCCACTCTGCCACCCCAGTTCAGACATGGCTATATGCAAATCAGTCTGACCCTGTGCCTCATGGGAACAGTCCAGCCCGAACTGCCAAGCCATGTCTTCCCTGGACCGGAAACAAGCTTCCGAGGACCGGTTTCTGGCATTCCAGCCGTCTTCAGCCCGGCTTGCTTGAATCCAGTGGCAAAGTGAGCAAGGGACTCACGTCTGAGCATACCCTGCCACACTTATGGCGGCCAAAAGCAGTACAAAAGGGGGTGGTGATGGACGGGGCATTTGAATCAATCAAACACTCACATCCAGTCAAAAGATCTGGGTTTAATCCATCACCGTTCTTTAGCCCACTCTGCCACCCCAGTTCAGACATGGCTATATGCAAATCAGTCTGACCCTGTGCCTCATGGGAACAGTCCAGACCGAACTGCCAAGCCATGTCTTCCCTGGACCAGAAACAAGCTTCCGAGGACCGGTTTCTGGCATTCCAGCTGTCTTCAGCCCGGCTTGCCGTCTTCAGCCCGGCTTGCTTGAATCCAGTGGCAAAGTGAGAAGGGACTCACGTCTGAGCATAAAAAGCAGTACAAAAGGGGCTGGTGATGGACGGGGCATTTGAATCAATCAAACACTCACACCCACTCAAAAGATCTGGGTTTAATCCATCACCGTTCTTTAGCCCACTCTGCCACCCCAGTTCAGACATGGCTATATGCAAATCAGTCTGACCCTGTGCCTCATGGGAACAGTCCAGCCCGAACTGCCAAGCCATGTCTTCCCTGGACCGGAAACAAGCTTCCGAGGACCGGTTTCTGGCATTCCAGCCGTCTTCAGCCCGGCTTGCTTGAATCCAGTGGCAGTCAGCAAGGGACTCACGTCTGAGCATACCCTGCCACACTTATGGTGGCCAAAAGCGGTACAAAAGGGGGTTGTGATGGACGGAGCATCTGAACCAATCAAACACTCACACCCAGTCAAAAGACCTGGGTTTGATCCATCACCGTTCTTTAGCCCACTCTGCCACCCCAGTTCAGACATGGCTATATGCAAATCAGTCTGATCCTGTGCCTCATGGGAACAGTCCAGCCCGAACTGCCAAGCCATGCCTTCCCTGCACCGGAAACAAGCTTCCGGGGACCTTGCGATTCCTTAAATGCATTTGCAATTTAAGTAATCGCTTTTTTGCGATTTCTTCAATTGCGATTTTTGAATTTTGGATGATGCATCCCAAATGCAAAAGTACCAGTCACTAAGGGGCAGATTCTGAGAATCTGCCCGTGTGCAACAGGTTTTTGCCTTGATGCATCTGGCCCTAAGCCTTTTATATGCGAGGTGGATACATTTCGCCAGGCGGATTCTTAGCGCTGTGTTTTCTAGGTAAAGTGCCGCTATAATGCTCTGCTGACAGGTTCGAACTCCCAGCCTATTCCACTCAGTCCGGAGACTAGTTTTACGCTCGTCCAACATGGCTGGGCGAATGCACTGGACTCTCCATGACTATATCAATAGGGCCGTTGTTTGTTGCACTGTTCTGCTGTCTGCCCATGCTCGCAGAAATCTGCCCCTGACACGCTTTCCCTGTCTCCCTCATCATTAATTCCAGATAGGAGTGCTGTGGAAAGCCAACACCTGAGAGCTGCAAGCCACTTGCATGTTACTTTCTTGTGTATCTGTTGCTGCCCAAAGCCTTCAATATTCTCTGCATAAAATGCCCATCAGCTCAGCTGTAAATTTACAAACAAGACAAAGGTCTCGCGCTTGGCCAGCGGTTTCAAAATGTAAACAAGCTGCGTGTGCGTGTCTCTCGAACCAGAAGGGGCGGCGGACAGGGTGTGTGCTGTCCTTTTAATTGTCGACAATGAGGACTGTTTGAACTAGACCGCGGTTGCCTAGTAACCAGGAAGCTGCACCAGGGCTCTAAGAATACAGCTAAGTGCTTAAATGATGCTCCAAAATAAATTCTTCACCGCTGCAGGGACGGACGTTTCATCAAAGCGAAAATGGCATGTGCGAGTGAGTGTGTATAAATTCATATTAACTTGTAGTGCTCTTCCTCAGGCAAACCAGTATTTGTGTGAAATAGTTGGTGTCTGACAGGGTGTGAATAATCTCTCGGTCACTAAATCTTACTATTGTTTTGAGAAATCACGATGCAAACATGTAATACCTGCTGCAAATATACATGTGATCAGTGGAAGAGTCTCAAATGCCTCCTCAGTTGTGCCAAGGTTTTGCACTAGGGCGATTGTACCAAGGAGGGGGTTTGCCCGCTCAGGTTGTCTGGTGAACATGCTGGTAGCAAGTGAACAAAAAAGAGAGACAGTGAGTGCAGACGGGCCAGCAGGTGATTTTGTTGTGATGGCAATGAAGGTGGCACAGAAGTTGGTTACAGCTGTGCCCCGTATCCCTGAAGAAATAAGTGGTCCTGGATGACTTATCGCTAGGGTGGGTCACCAGAAAGTGAAATAAACATGCACTTCTCCCTAGTGCTCATTCTGGACCTCACATGAGTGGCAGCATGCCTGGGGGTGTTGGATTACTCACTGGCAATGCCCTGCCACCTTCCAGGTGTTATTCATGCCAACCCTAGTCATCAGTGAGGTTAGCCCATCAATGGCAGGCAGAGCCCCACCAATTCATACAGCTGCCACTGGGACTTTAAGAAAGCTGAAGGACTGACCCCAGTTCAAGCATGATGCTGCTGCTTACACACAGACTGCATGTGTGTGAATGGAAGGCACACAAAGCCCCTCCTTTATTTGTGCATCAGTTTGTTGGAGAAGGGGAGGGACTATGAATGAAATAGCTTGTGGTCCAGGGAAAACTAAGCCCCAGATTCACAGCACTGTTTATATATATTTCTATTTTATTGTAATAATTACTAAAAAGCATAACAATTAATGAACGAAAAATAAACAATAAATAAATGTCGACTGCTTTCCAAATACAAGAATTACAAAAATAAAAGGGTTGTTGTTACATGCGGACTCCTGTCTGGTTGACATAAAGGAAAAGATGAGGGCCCAATAATAACATAGGTAAAGCACATTGTGCTAGGGTTAGTATCCCTCAAGTGCGTAAGTGAAGTTAAAAGTTTAAAAAAGATCTACCTTGAGGGGCATGGGACATTGAGAGCTAAGAGCAGCAAGAAATAAAACAAGTTTACAATGAGCCCCCTTTGCCCTCCCAGCGGCTGGGTAGGAAGCGGCGTGTGATTCGTATGTCGCCCTTTTCGTACCATAGTCACTGCGAGGATCCACTACTTAATGATGATCGATTGGAAGCCATGACCACATCAGATTGTTCTTTGTCTCCATAAATTGGTCCCTAGGTGGAGGTCGCGAACGAGCAGGGTGAGCGGAGGCCACAACAGACTGCACAAGCGACATCGACCGAAGGGCGAACACGTGAACCCACATACGGATAGGAGGGGTTCTTTTAAAAGCATTTTCTTCTACGGGAGCCTGGTATGCACCACAACATAAGGCTACCTGGTACAATAAAGGGAGAAAATCAATAAGATAAGTGCAAGAATTACGCTGACCCAGAACAACCCTGATGAAATCGCCGGTAATGTATAACGCGGCGATGAAACATGTTGGTTTTTTACTAGAACAGGCACACGGAAAAGAATAAAGTGGGAAATGCTAGTGGAGCCCAGTTCTTTTTAACCGAGTAGGTCCTATAACTCATATTTAGGAGGATAGGCCTTATCACTTAGGTGGGTCACTCACATAACTACACTGAGTTTCTTTTGTGCACAGTTTTATCCCCTTTATTTTCAAGGTTGGCGACTGCTGATGATGATACAGCGGGGAGTCAAGCGAGTACCAGTTTGACACACCCCCTTGGTGGTTACTCCCGTGAGGCGTTGCCAACCCCCCTCCCCTTTTTTCATTAGAGAAGGGTAGAGTAGGATATTAGAACAGCACAGGGAAGCAGTTTTCACACACACATTTGTTTTTAGATATGAATAGCCAAACAGAGAGTGATATGAGACACTGAAACAGGTAGTAGGAGTAAGACACACCCTCTACTGGGAACATTTGAAATATCCAAGAGATGGGACAGTTCACCTTGTTGTAAGGGCAGGCACAGTAATTCGAGGACCCTAGGTGGAGGTGCCAGGCGTAGGTCATTGGAGCAAAGCGTCACCAGTGGATCCCTTGTGCCAATTCCTGTTTGAGGGGCACTTTCTGAACTTGGTCACATCACATTTCCTCACTGGTTCAGATTTCCAACTTGTAATAATAAGGGTGGGAGGAGGAAACATGTGCAGGACTGTCAGTGCTTCCTATCACTGCCAGTCATTGGCACTCTCATGTTACCACCCTATGTTTACCCTGTGACTGCCCTGTGCACTGGCATTGTGCTGGCAACGCTGGGCCTAAGAGAAGCTCTACTGGCAGGCCCTGCATTGGCACAACATTTGTCTGCCTTATTTGGAAATATGTTTTTTTCTGCATTTTCCTCTTGTTGACTTGACAATCATAAAAGCCCACTGGAGGAGCGCCATGTCATTATTTTGGGGTTATGTTGATAACAGGGCTCTGCTCCAATGATTAGTGGTTAAAGAGTGAACTGGGAAATTGTAAGGGACCATCTGGGCCTGATTAAGCAGCTATTTCTCCTAACCACCTACGGTTTACTTGTGCCTGATCCTCTGACCAACTAAGACCCTTCTGGACCATGCGCCTGTGCGCAGAGACTCGCACCTCGCTCCTCCTCCTTGGGTCTCTCCCTCTCTCTTTCTCACTGCTTTTTGGCTCTTTTTTCTCCCTCTGTGCCTCTTCCCCATCTGGGGCCTATTACTGCTCTTTTTTTCTGCTGTTTCTCCCCCCTGCTTCCACACGCACACCTTACTTGTCCCTTGCTCTACCCGCTCTCCCTCTTTCTGACTCCCCCATTGCTCCCCGTCCTGCCCCTTGCTCCTGCCCCCTTCTAGGACTTACTTCATGGCAGCTGCACCGCTGATGCACCAAAGGCAAGCCCATCTGTACCTGTCTGCACCTAGACTGCTGTCAGCACCAGAAACCCTGGTCCTCCCCTACCCACCACTACCACTTAGCGTTCTTCCATATTCTCAACCCTGGTGACCACTTGCCGCCCTGCACCTCATCAACAACATGGAGGGGGGGTTTCTTGCATTTCCTGCAGGTTCTCCTGCTCTCTCTACCCGCTTCTGCACTGAAAACTCCCCAGTTTCTCATACCCACTCAGACCAACCACCACAAGTGTAACATCAACCATCGGGAAGTCACACCGACTAATGTAGTTCCCCCTCTGCACAAAACCAACACCGATTGTTATTAGTATGCTCTCACAACAGTAGCTGAATAGTTACCGATCTTCATTGTGTGGCTGATGGTACCTTACGGACCAACTCCGCAAACCTTAATAGACAAGTTAAACCACAATACACTTATTATCTATCCTGGGATCTTAGACTGTGACAAGTCTGATAAAATCTTCAACTTCTTAGCACCAAGCGCATGTGCATTTACATAATCAATCGATGTACATAAAGAAGCACATCAATTCTTCTGTCCAGCTTCGTAGCTTTCTTTTTCTCAATGTGAACACCACACTGGAGGAAAAACAGCGTCAACACAGACACAATAAAGCTTTACAACACACAATTATAGACACATAGCACTGCTTATACTTACTCCTAGAGCCCCGCAACCACTTTCAGAAATGCCAGGACACTGCGATACTCCAAACTGGACCATGAACTTCACGGGCATGGGCTGGACCGAGGCATGTTCTAATTGTTACGGGGGTATTTTCTAGCTCCCTTCCCTTCAGAAATGAAAAATCCGCATCAGTATCAGTGGATCTGACTCACTCTGCTATACTTCTTTGCTCTGGTGTAGTAGTCAACCAATTTACGCCACTGGCCGTACGGACCTTTGATTATCGACGGGAAATGTATTGGAGGAGCTAACATCAATCAATTAAATAAATTTGGCTCCGCAAGAACAAAAGGGAGAACGATTTCTAAACCTTAAATTTTTATTAGTAGAATAGTCCAAGTTACAAACTTTACTCATTTAGTAATTAAATTTACCAAAAAGGCACGCCTTTCAACCTTCGTTGTCTTGATCGAGGGTAAAGTGGAATTGATTTGAAATGTAATCCCCTTCCTATCAATGCACATGCCAGTTTTTGGAGAAGGACGAAGGTGGGATTGACATCCTCCAAATCAGGTATTCTCGTCATGCTACCATGAGGGTACACAGATCAGTGACCCCATGTCCTTTCCTCTCTTTTACACAGATACACCTTAGTCACAGCTGTTTTTAGGATCATTCAGATCACTAAATCGCAGAAAAAGGGAGTCCGCTATGAAATATATACCATTACAGGGCCTCATCCTTTATTCTATTCGTAGTAAAGTGCCAAACACAGTGCACTGAAATGGCACACATAAACACACTGACAAAATGCAAAAGCCACATAACCAAACTGAAAACTAGGGAGCTATGAATGATGACGATGGACCGTGAAAAGCACCGTTATGACACAAAGACCAATAATTTGGAAACCTCATTAGTGAAATGCAGTATTAAGCTTTAGAAATGCATTCTACATTTCTTTCGGGCGCTTTCATACTATTCTATATCAATCCGTATCTAGTAATGGAGGTGCCAATTAAGCAGCAGGGAACCCTACCCATGTGCTATTATGGGAGCTACTGAAGACTCACCGATGCATATCTGTGGATGCAAAGTACTTACAACGACACGCCTATCAAAAGACATCTGAACCCTACAGAAAACGAACAATCGTGTCTACAGACAGCCAGCAGGTGGCAGCAGAGCACACGAAAACAATATATTTGTTGCCTGCGTCACGGCGAACAGAAGCCCGCGCTCGCGCTGCCTCTCTCCCCGCCACTTTTCCAAAGCTGATCTCAGCAGGATCATGTTTCCCCTGCTCAAAAGAGAGATAAAATATTCATGGCAGGTGTTCGGTATCTGGGTACCTTTCAGACATTCTTCGCATGTGGATGCCGCTTCTCTCCCTGGTCCCTGCTGTAATGGCGGTGTGTACTGGTGCCAAGTGCCCGGGGAACAGCAGGGGGCGCCAGAGCTCCTCCAGTGACCGCGGCGGATGCTCCTGCCATTATTAAGGATGAGGTGATCAAAAGGCAGATTCCTATCGCTCTATTGAAATGAATCTGAATGATCAGCTATTTAAAGCCCCTTGCCTTGTGCATAATAACCAGAAAATGTCTGGGTTTTGAACAGGAGCCAGAGTCTCCATTTGAAATGAGCGAGAGTTGGGGGGAGGTGGCAGGAGACGGGAGTCCAGGTGTTCTGGGACTAAAACTAGGTAGTATCTCTAAATAGGAAGTTAGTATAAGCAAGCATGACGCAGCTCCAGCAAGGCTCGGAGTGCCCCTATTCCCAACATGCTGCGTCAATCCTTATGCCTGCTTCAAGCATGGCCGTAAAAGTGACTGAGTGAAATCTTGTAGATTTCACTCAGCCACTTTTCGTAGGCGTTCCTGCGCCGGAACGCCCCCCCGCCCCCCTGTGCTGGAACACCCACATGTGGCGCAGGGCTTAACAATGTGACACATCTCCCTAGATGCGTCACGTGTAAATACCCCGCAGCATAGCGCTGGCTTTGCGCCGCCGCTGCGTCACAAAAGTGATGCAACAGCGGCGCAAATGTGCTGTACGGGGCTTGTAAATCTGCCCCAAAGTGTCTGGTAACTGATGAATTTCTGACAACAATTACTCTGGTCGGTACTAGAGAAACAAAAAAATCACAAATAAAAACAAGTGTTTGCAATGCAATGTGTCTCGCATCTATGAGAGTTTGTGCTATTGGCATTGTAAATGACAATGCCAATAGCTTAAAATCTTGCAAATACGAGACCTATTTCATTGCAAATGTTATTTTTGGAAGAGCGCCCCATGCTGCGCTTTCATGTTAATGGCGCCCACGGCCCTTTCTTTAGGGCCGGCTCGTATAAAGAAAGGAGCGCAACTGCCATTAAAGTGAAAGCGTGGTATGGGGCACTTTTACAAAAAAAAGCATCTGTTTGTCAAGTTGACAAACAAATGATTTTTTTTTGTAAAAGTGTCCCATGCAGCGGTTTCACTTTAATAGGGACTGCGCACCTTTCTTTAGACGAGCCGTGTTTAAACAAAGGGGCGTGGCCAACATTAAAGTGAAAGCACCATATGGGGTGCTTGTAAACCAAAAACTGAACAAATAAGAAAAAGAACCATGCAGCCGCATTTGGGCCGGAAACAACAAACTAAAGGCACGGCCACCACTGTATCATTGTGGCGAGCCAAAGTGTTGGGGAGAGCGTGTCCTGCCATCTAACCAAATCGTGCTTAGAGGCTGTAATTAAAGCCTACCTAGTAACAACACATGTAGCAAGGCGTGTTCCAAAGGGAGGTTATAAAATGAGACAAGGCGGTACTAAGAAGGGACTACTAAGCCTATTGACCAATGAAAATCCACAGTTTACAAAGGACAATGACACAAGCCAATGAAAAGTAGGGGCGGAGAGTGGGCAGAGCTTCAAGTCCATACCTTAATATAGCATGCCTCGCCAAGCAGCACATGCGCTGGCCAGGCTGGACCTAAGGAAAATAGGGGTATGACGTTTCTTTCAAAATCCCATTGCAATTCAAGCATGATGGTGCATGCGTAATTTTTTCCACTTTTTTTGTTGTTTATGTTTCTAAAACGGCAGACATCACTTGAGTCGGTAAGTATAAACATTATTTTGTTTCAGTGTGAACATCCTTCCTGTATTGTGCTGCAGGCCCTCAGCAAATGGCTGTGTAGGAAGGTAGATCCCTGACTATGGTTGCCCCCAACTTTTTGCCTGGTGTTTTGCTGGTTTTCTGACTTAGTTGACCTGGGGCCCTGCTATTCAGGACCCCAGGCCTACTGCTCTCTCTGTAAAATGGATTCAATGTACCTTAGGTACATATCTAACTGGATACTGAGTCACCTTATCAGTCCCTGTACAGTGTACCTTAGGTACCCAGGGCATAGGTGTACCCAGGGCCTACCAGGGGCTGCAGCATGTATTATTCCACCCCTGGCTGGCCATCCAAATCTGACACAACTGGCTGCACGACAGCTGGGGCAAGGTGGTGTAATCACCCTTTGCTTTAGATATAGTATACCTATATCTAACCCTAAAATGGACACATGTATTCCTATCAGTCACTCCTATGGCAGGCCTTATCAATCCTGAAGGCAGAGTGCTTGGAATAATGTGAGATGGTGCTCTGGCATGAGCTGAGCCCGTTTGCAGCTTGCGGAACCAAGTCCTAATAGCTGTTCCATGATAACGCATACCATATACTCTTAAGTGCATTATAATCCTCGCGGTTATATGCCAACTCTGGTATCGCTTTATCAAAACATGTCGAGTAAGGTGTCATACGAATTGGAATACTAACCCCTCGCCAATTCTGGCGACGGGGTTAGCATTCCACCCTTCTAGAGGGACACAACATGTATGTAGCTGTAACCCCGGTTAAAGTTAACTCAAGCCTCAGCTCCACAAAATGGATGCTGCCACCGAGACACAAGTCTGCCCTCCTGCTGCTGGGAGTCCTTCCAGCAACGGAGGCCTGGACAAAGGGTTTCCTGTCAGGGGCGGTGCCAGCACCATCCCAGACAGGGATTTGTGTATCCCAGGTAGGCAGGGCTTTAGAGGAAGGTGACTGCAAGTGGCACCCCGGTGCTCACTGTGCATAGGCCGGCTTGAACCAGTTCCAGGGGCACTCCAGCCCCTGATCTGGGGAAAAGCCCGGCAAAGGAGAGGGGTGTAACCACCCCCCTCCTAGTCCCACCCATAGGGCAGGACTTAGTCGCGTGCCAGCCCCCTTTCCCAGGATAAAGGTAGGAGCAGGCCCCCTTCCAACTTAGATCATCTTTGAATCCTGAACCGACTTTCCACGAAAGGAACTCAAGACTCTTCTCAAGATTTCTCCCTTGTGACTAAGGAGTAGTCACCCTGCAGCAGCAGGCACCAACCAAGCATCGCGGTCTGCTGTAAGTCTCTCCTCCGGATCAAGACTGCCCAGCTCGACGAGAACCGGCTTCCCTGGCACCTCTGACCTCTACCTGCATCATCAGCCCAGCTGAGATTCGTGGGTGTGACGAGACCTCGAGGGACCGGCCATCTTCAAGACTGCACGACGCTTGTCCAGCACGACCACCGAGTGACCCGCGACTGAGTGCTTTGGGGTAAGAGAAGCCCCGACCCTGAGCAGCTCCAGCACCGACGCTCAGCCCCCTTGCATCCACGAGATCTGCGTGGGGCCCTTCTGCTCTTTGCTGCTCACCGCGTTGTCCAGGTCACTTGCCCGCTGGCTAGTGGCCCTTTTGACGACGAACCACGACGACAACACCGCTGGTCTGGTTGCTCCAGACTGGCCCTTGCTCCCCTCCAACAGAGGAGCACCCCGGACCCTCCTGGTCCACTCCAGACGCCATTTTAAGTCCACCGCGTGGGCTTGCATTTGCCAAGACTTGTTGCCCCAATCTTGGGTCCAGCGACGTCGACAGCAGACACCACCGTGGGACAGCTCGCCCCTCCATCCTGGTCGCCGACAACGCCTCCTGGCCCGAGAGACTGCAGAGCCCAGCGTCGCCCACTCACCTGGTCGAGGTGACTTCGTCCGGTGCCATCCTGGTGCCCACCTAATCACTGGCTAGTGATTCAGAACTTGGTCCCCTCTGCTTACAGGTATCCATCTTCATCGATCCAGGCTTGGATCACCACAAACTTCTTCACTGGTCGCCTGCCAGCAACTTCTTTCTTCAGGCTCCATAGACTGCAACGAGGATCTCCGACGTCTTTTCAGCCCTATGCAGCCGCAGCCCCTGGGCTAGGTAACCTGAGCATTTCTGTGCTCCCGCATAGCTTAACTATCTAAGTGTCAGGATCCTTTGTCGTTTCAGCTCTACCTAGTCGGGTTCGCCCGAGAACACTAACTTTGCTTTTACTAGCCTCCATAGACTTTTTCCCGCCTTACGCGTGAGAGTTCCCACTCTGCACACGACGTCCCTAGGTCTCCTGCTTGTAATCTAAAGGTTCAGTAGTCCAGTCCTAGCGATCCTAAAGCCTATGAGAATAGTTACTTACCTGCTAGTATTTCGCATTCCACTTGTATAGTATATGGTTTTTCGTGCCCCTCGGGCATTTGTGTAAATTGTGCGACTTTAAGTATTTCTTTAGGAGTTTTGTTGTGTGCTTAGCTCCCTGTCTCATAAAGAGCCAGGGTAGTCTTGTTATAAATAAATATACTTTATTTTTCATAACAACTTGTGTGGTGTCCTTTCACTTGGTGTTCAAGGGGTAAATGTGATGGTAAAACAGCTGGCTTAACACGCCCTCTAGAGTTTAGCCTAAAGACTGCACGTGTCCATGCTACTAGGATAGCTGGTCTATCAGGTTGACTTACAACCAAACATCAATAAGGGTTGTTTGGACTGATACAAAGTGTTCACTAGAATAGTGAACATTATATATCAGGCCAACTTCTCACAGGCTGCTGCTGGGTTCTCTCAAATCATAAAATTGTTTGGCGCAAAGGAGAATAGGGTGAGAGAAGCAAAAGGGAGTGGGTAGGAGGCAGATCAAAGGGAGTGGGTGGGAGGGGGTGAAGAAATGGGGATTCACATGGGTCAAATGAATAATAAATGTGGGTGGTGAAAAGAGGAAAAACATCACGCAAGGCAACAAGCAATGGAGTGTGCGGGGGATTTGGTGATGAGATAAGCACACAAAGCAAAGAGCAGCGCTCCAGGGAGAGAGCACTGTGGAACATGGGGTACAAATCTGGCTGGGGATAAGCATACTAGGGAGACAGGTAGAAACCACATGCACTCTCATGGAAAACGTAACGAAAAAGAAAAAAGTAGTTCCCTAAAAGTCAACAGTGGAATGATACAACTCAACCAATTAAAAGGATGGTTAAGAGGCAATGTTTCTGGGAGCGACAAATACAAGAAGAGGAAGATAAGAAATTGAATAAAAAGCTAGCAAAAGTGAGTTACAATAAAGCCAACTAATGATAAACAGTGGGCAGGACCTAAGCCTACTGTAGGTTCTTGGTAAGCCCCATTAGTTTTTTTAACAACAGACTTAAAAAAAAGAAAGAATTGTGACTGATCAGTTGGTCCTTTTAGTCTGCCACTGGATAGGATGGTGCTCCTGATATTAGACGAGTTCAACCTTTACAACAGGCTGCAAACACTTGTAAAGAACTCAATGTTTGTTTCTTCTTTTGCCAACCTCTGTCCTCATCCTCCCTTGTGTTATCAATCGCCTCACCCCATCCTCGTGCCTTCTCCCCATCCTGATACTCAGTTCCTTCATCCTCCTTCTCTCTTCATCCATTGTAACCATACTCGTCCCCTTCATGATGAGCCTCACCTCTGCCCAACACCCAACTCTGTCTCTCTAGCCCTCTTTTCCCCAATCTTCCCTTCCACTAATTCCATTATTACCCTCATCTTCATGCCATCTTCCTTTTTCCCTGTCATCCTCTGCATTCAGCATTGTCCGCCTCCACTATTACTCTCTCTCCGCATCCTCTTGATTCCCTCCAGTGTGACCATCGTCTCTTCCCCTCTGCTCCTTCTTGCCTACTGTCTAACATTCTCCCACTTCATACTTCCCATGCTCCTCTCTGCTTCCATTACAGACCCCTGTCCTTGCTTTGCTAATTTGACCCCAGAGACTATTGACTGAACCTCAAATCTAAAACAAAAATAGCGGTTTGTGCTCCTGCTGCCTTTTTATAGTACTGGTGATCAGTACTGCGGCCAGCACTGGGATTCTTAAATTGAACAACCTAGCGGGCCATGCCATGGGTGTCTCCATGTTTCGCTTTGGGCAAAATTCCCCCTACAATCAACTTGCTATAAATATTTACTACAAATTATTTTAAAGCATCTGTGAGGGCAGGTGAATGAGCAGTGAAGAGATTCATTGGCTATCCTACTCCAACTCTGACAAAGCGCTGGGGCAGACTTCGCAGGAGGTACACCGGGAGAGTGACTGCACTGAGAGAATGACCAAGAGACCAAGATTTTTCATCCTCATTTGAAGCATATCTCCCCTCTTTGAAGTTGTTTTCTTCCCAACAATCCATTTCCAAAGATGTGACCACTTCTCACACAGCTGACTGTACTTACACTGGAAAGTCAACCAATATCTGGATGTGTAGACTAGCGTTACTCTTGTGACGGCTGCACACCAATTTACCAGTGATAGTTCCTCTGTCCTCCACTCTACCTACACATGGATGTTCCATACTTCTCCAACCCTGGAACACACATGGTAAATCACAGGCTCTGAATACTGTTGCAGCAGTATTCCTTTGATTTGATCTGTCTCCTGTTTGTCCCAAAAATTCAGACAGATGAAAGATCTCTATGATCTGCCTCCTCAGGTGTTGTAATACCAAAGGTCAGAAGAGCCACATGGGTCGGAAGAAGCTTTGTGGCTGGTATATCTAGGCTCTAGAATTCTCTACCACTAGCACAAAAGAAAGAACACAACCTGCTAGCTTTGCATAAAGCCTTAAACACTTGGCTGTTTAACAAATAGGCTTACTATCTCGGTTTTCTCAGTCATGCCCCCGCTCAGGTTCCCCTTGTCCTTTCTTTTATTACTCTCTAGCCTTACCCTTTCTGAATCTTAGCACCTAGACACCGTTGGGTAGTAGAGCGCTCTACAAATCTTAATTTCATTTCATTACATTACATACATACATTGAAGGACTTTTAGTCCGCAGACTTCTTCAATTAGTCTTTTGAAATGTCACTCACAGCAGCATACTACATGGGGCAGTGGGTCCCCCACTTTACCCACTGGCTCCCCTCACCTTGATGGACTGCACAAATTGGTGCACAATGTGGACTAGTGCCCAAAATAGTTCCTTTGTCGTCAGTTGTAAAGCCAGTTCAAAGGGTGCTGTTTATTTTTATTATGTTAGATATTTGCTTTAAATAGTAATTATTGATTTTATCTGCACTGGGTGCTTAATTTGAGCCAGTGGCTGCAGGTGGGTTCTACTCGCACTCATTTTTGTGGACCAACACTTATTTTCCTCACCAAACTTTGATCCAGATTAAAAGTGAGATAAAGAGGCAGAGAGTGTCTGATGGTGGGTTCAAGGGACATGAGATGACCTCGGTATGCTGGCCATCGATTGTGCCAGCTGCGGTCTTTTGAACAAAGTTCTGGGCCCCGGCACTCATTTTATTTATATATATATATATTTTAATTAAGCACCGCCTACACTCCTTTTTCAAGTCCGTATGTGGCATTGTAAAACTGTAGCTGCCTGTGATTTACGTGCTGGGTTAGTTGGTGATTTATTCTTATTTGCTTTACAAATAATGCATGGCACAACTTTAAGTGTTGTTGTTTAAAAACACCACTAGTAAAACAGTCACATCGGTGAATATTTTGTACATTTTTAATTTTTGTGGCAAGCACACAGACGCTAAGTTTAAGTGCCGGCATATTTTCTTTTCTTCCTTTTCAATTTTGTGGTATATACTTGCAATAAAACATAAATGAGCCTCTGCACCACCTTTCCAATGCAAGGCCTATTGGCTTTGCCAGTGCTTGTTTTAAACCTGGTAGATGCTTATAAAAACCAACAGATATGCACTTCAGTGATTGGCTGCAGGTCTTCTTCAGCTTCATACAGCCTCCATGGCTGTCCTGGGACTTTGTAGTGGAATTCACTTTGCACCGGAACAGGAAGAACTACACATCCTGCCCCAAATATGTGAAGTTGTAGTTTAAGCCAGAGTTAAATTGGTTGGTGTCAAAGCTACTACGAAATCGCTAGCCTACTGGCTGAATTTTCAGGGCTGGCTAGTAACTATGTATTCAGTAACTATGTATTCAGGATCTACATAAAAACTGGAACAAATACAAAATATAATATAACACACTGCAGGGCCCTCTTGGAAAATATTTTTTTCAACGTAGCAGAAAGTGCTGCATTTAGGTGTTGCTTTCTTTGTGGCATCCACTGAAACAAATCCAGTGAGACAGAGAGTGGTCGTCAAGAGTTGCAAACCAGTAGCAGAGAGGGGGGGCTTTTCCAGGAAGTCAAGCAGCGCCCCTCCCCCATCTCTGCACAATCCCAGGGCATGCCTGTCAGCCAGGTTATTGTATTAATTCTGTCGAGTGAGGCATGCTTGGCGTTACTCCTCCCTCATTTACCGCAGTTTTACCCACGGCAGAGTACAGCAGCTGTTTCATAGCAGCAACCCTTGAGCAACGTGCAGCAACCCTTGAGCAACGTAATGCCGCCCCCCTCCCTCCTTCAAACTCCCCCCTCCACCCCCCTGATAATGATCCTCGTTTCATCTGCTGGCGAGGTGCTCATGACTTGTCCTGACATCGCACACTCAGACCTGCTGTTACTGGTATTTACCACCAAGCGCGGTTCCAGCTACTGTGAGGCCTTTCCTCAGGGCTCTGTGGCACGCAGTGCATGATGGGCAATGTCCCCAGTGGGTTCCACAGGGCCTTGGGTGCACGTGCGCCTCACCTGGATTGACCAAGGCATCTCTTTGTACCCCTGTCTCTTCAGCAGTGCTTTGAATGAGCAGTCCATTTTATTTGAGTTATTTTTGGTTGAAGTCTTCGACAGAGGAGGCACAGACATCAGGCACGGTAAAGCCCAGTGTCCTTTCAGAGATGGCCCTTTTTAACAAAACAGATTTTTTTTTACAGTAGTAATACAGAAGAAATATCATTTTGAATATGACACGGTAAAGAAAATCAGCTGAAAAAATCAAGTGCAAAAATGGCTAATATATGGGACAATAAATATTTTTCAAGGTTCTTCTTCGGGGATGGGGGGGGGTGTAAATGTTTGTATAATGTGTGAAGGCAAAAGTCAGACATCCCCAGTGCTGTCCAGCTGCCATTGGGCAGGTCTTCAGGCTGAATTACTAGAGCCAGCAGGGGTTGCACTAAAGACAGGGAAGCAGGGTTGGCCTTAACCCGGACTGTCGCGTGCGTCAAGTGATACAACACAAATCTGTCCCTGTTCTTGCAACACACACAGAATTTGAAGGTGAAGGGCCCTGGTGATGGGGGAGCGGCACACACCAAATGTGAAGGTGAAGGGCCCCGGTTATGGGGGAACAGCACAAACACTGAATATGAAGGTGGAGGGCCCTGGTGATGGGGGAGCAGCACACACCGAATGGGATAGTGGAGGGCCCCGGTGATGGGGGGGCACCACACACCGAGTGGGATAGTGGAGGGGCCCGGTGATGGGGGGGCACCACACACCGAATGGGATAGTGGAGGGCCCCGGTGATGGGGGGACAGTACACACTGAATGGGAAGGTGGAGGACCTCAGTGATGGGGGGACAGTACACACACAATGAGAGCCCGTGAAGGACCCAGGTGATAGGGGAACAGCACACACCAAATGGAGAGGTGGAGGGCCCCAGTGATGGGGGCACAGTACACACTGAACCGGAAGGTGGAGGGCCTCGTGATGGGGGAACAGCATACACCAAATGGGAACTTAAAAAACCCCAGTTATGGGTAAATATCATACACCACTTGGGGACGTGAAAACCCCCAGTTATAGGGTCAGGCAAACACCGAATGGGACAGTTACAGACCCCAGTGATGGCAGAATAACATAAACTGGATAGGAATGTGAATTGTATCAGTTATGGGCAAATACCACACATTGAATGGGAATGTGAAGGACTCTGATGATGGGGAACACCAAACACAGAATGAAAATGTGAAGGTCATCAGTGATTGGAAAGTAGCACACACCAAATGGGAGCTTTAAGTACCCCAATGAATAGGGATCAGTACACACCGGGCAGGAAGGTGATGGGCCCTGGTGATGGGGCAACATGGCAAAACACACAAGGTGATGGACGGAATGTTGCACATTGGCAAAACATTCACCCCAGTCATAGATCTGGATTTAATCCATCGTTATTTTGCACACCACGCCACCCCAGTTCAGACATGGCCATATGCAAATCAGTCTTGACCCTGTGCCTCATGGGAACAGTCCAGACCGAACTGCCAAGCCATGTCTTCCCTGGACTGGAATCAAACATCCTAGGACCGGTTTCTGGCTATCAGCCGTCTTCAGCCAGGATAGCTTGACTCCAGTGGCGCAGTGAGCATGGGACCCACGTCTGGGCATACCCTTCCCACATAGGGTGAACAGCAAAACACACAAGGTGATGGACGGAATGTTGCACATTGGCAAAACATTCCCCCCCCCCCCCAGTCACAGATCTGGGTTTAATCCATCGTTATTTTGCTCACCACGCCACCCCAGTTCAGACATGGCCATATGCAAATCAGTCTTGACCCTGTGCCTCATGGGAACAGTCCACTTGGTGTGAATGTTTTGCCATTATGCAAGATTCCGTCCATCATCTTATGTGTTTTGATGGGGCAACATGGCATACACTAAATGGGAATGTGAAGGACTTGGAGGAACAGCGCACCAAATGGAAACGTGATTTCCTTCTGTAATGAGGAAACAGCAACCACCAAATGGGAATGTGAAGGACCCCAGGACTGGGGAAACAACACACACCATGGGAATGTTAAGGACCCCAGGGATGGAGAAACAACACACACCAAATGGGAATGTGAAGGACCCCAGGGATGGAGAAACAACACACACCAAATGGGAATGTGAGGGACCCCAGGGATGGGGTAACAACACACACCAAATGGGAATGTGGAGGACCCCAGGGATGGGGAAATAACACACACAAAATGGGAATGTGAAGGACCCCAGAGATGGGGAAACAAAACACACCAAATGGGAATGTGAGGGACCCCTGGGATCGGGAAACAACACACACAAGTGAAGGATCCCAGGGATGGGGAAACAACACACACCAAATGGGAATGTGAAGGACCCCAGGGATGGGGAAACAACACACACCAAATGGGAATGTGAAGGACCCCATGGATGGGGAAACAACACACACCAAATGGGAATGTGAAGAACTCCATGGATGGGGAAACAACACACACCAAATGGGAATGTGAAAAACCCTAGGGATGGCGAAACAACACATACCAAATGGGAATGTGAAGGACCCCATGGATGGGGAAACAACACACACCAAATGGGAATGTGAAGAACTCCATGGATGGGGAAACAACACACACCAAATGGGAATGTGAAAAACCCTAGGGATGGCGAAACAACACATACCAAATGGGAATGTGAAGGACCCCATGGATGGGGAAACAACACACACAAAATTGGAATGCGAAGGACCCCAGGGATGGGGAAACAACACCCACCAAATGGGAATGTGGAGGACCCCAGTTATGGGGAAATAGCATACACTGAAGGGGAGCTCTAAGAACCCCAGTGATTAGGGAAGAAGCACACACTGGGCAGGAATGTGAAGGACCCTGGTGATGGGGTGACACGGCACACACTGAATGAAAATGTGACGGACCCTGGCGATGGGGAAACACAGCACACACTGAATGGGAATGTGAAGGACCCTGGGGATGGGGGAGCACGGCACACACTGAATGGGAATGTGAAGGACCATGGTGATGGGGGAACAGCACAAACTGAATGGGAACGTGAAGGACTCTGTTGATGGAGGAACAGCACACACCAAATGGAAACATGATTTCTCCCAGTGATGAGGAACCGCGAACGCAAGAGACTCCAGTGATGAGAAACAGCACCCACCAAATGGGAATGAGAAGGACTCCGGTGATCAGGAAACAGCACAAACCAGATGGTAATGAGAAGAATGCCAGCGATGGGGGAACAATAGGACTGGGAAGGAACCCCGTTGCGGTGGAACAGTACAGTAAATGGGAACACAAGCTACCTGAGTTATGGGGATTTGAATGGTCAGTATGCACCCCGTACAGGGAAATAGCAAAAAAAGACCACTGTATTTACTTGCTTTATCAGATGACAAGTGTTGTCAGACGTCCCTTATCCTGGTAAGTGGTCTATATCCACACACATTTCTGGGTAAGCATATACCATGGAAGCACTTGTGTTCTACTATGGAGCAACCAAACAACATGGGTCATCTCCAGAGGAGTCAAGGATGTTGACACCAGTCAATGATATGCAGTGGGCAGGCAGACAAGCCGATTGCAGGTAGGATGACCCCGCTGACCACCTAGTGCACTGCCAACAATGCCACTTCAGAGAGGAAGCCTGCACGACCAGCATGGTGCTAGCCCACCACAGGAGGCTCTTGACTCTGGAGAAGCTGGCGCAGGAGCACTGAAGCGACCGGAAGCTGAGGGAGAAATGCCCCTGGGTCAGCAGATGAGCAGTGTGATTGGGACCAAGTATCAGGTATGTAGGTACGGAGGCAGACAGGCTTGTAGGCAAGTATTCTCACATTTTAGGCAAACGTGAACTAGTGAGGAGTTTGACAGATAAAATGGCACAAAGCATGCAAAACTGTTCCATGCACATTGGTAAAGCCAATAGGTCTTGTCAGTGAAACCTGTGGGCTTTGCCAATTATTTGTGTTACTTTGCCACTGTGGATGCACACACACATCTGCAGTAGCCATCTTTAAAGGCATTTTTAAAACTTTACCAACGCATACAAAGATGGCCATCAAGGATGAGTGAAGAAGCAACACAAGAGTGAGGGGGTCAAGGGCAAAGTGAAGGGGGGGTCAGAACTTGGGGAGCGATCAATATAATGCATGCCTTTCCATAGAGCTTAAAAGAAAGAGGTAATTCCCTGAATGCGAGAAAAATCAGCAGTTGAAGGATACAAACCAACCAATCAGAAAACAGTGAGACCAGGATGCTCCCAGACCAACAAACTCTAACTAGGGAGGATAGCCATCCAATCAAGAGGAGGCAACTGAGATAGACAACAAAGACATCCAGTCATACAGGGCTGACCCAAAACTCATGTTTGAAGCAAGACCTGAAAGGGTCAGCCAATGGTGCTAAAACCCCGTGGTTGTCTGATGCAAAGAAAAGTCACCAGCTGTGTAGGTCATGCTTGTGCATTAAGGCTCACTGTGTACCTTAATGACAGGACTCGTAGACACAAGTTTAAGTTACCTATCCGTTTTGAAACTTACATCTTTGTCACAGAAACCCCATGGAGAGAAAGAATATGCAATTAGGAATTCATAGAAATGTTAAAAATCTTTGCTTTCGTCCTCCTTCATTTTTGTAGAAACAGTTTTCCACGAAAGGTTGTTCCTTCCCTCCACTTTTCCACGCTGAGCGCTTCCCTTATACATCGTCATCTGCATGTAAGTTTAGGTGAGTGTGGTAAAAGTATTGCAGAGGTCTGTGAATACAACAACAGTGCAACGACGTGAAAATTAATCTAATTTAGAATAACTTTTCCTGAAACGCTCTTGATAGTAAATTGAGAATATCTTCAATTAGCCTTAACAGTGGCACAGACTTAATCTGAAAATATGAGAATTGGGACCCAATTATTTTTTAAAAATCACAAATTTACTTGTATGTTTGCAGTACATTTCCAATATTTTGAAATTCACAAACGTTTCCAGGTGCTCGGGTAACACATTTTTATGAACACTCCTAGAAAACGTTAGTGACTTTCTACTTACTCTCACTCAAAATGTCTCACATAAGCGCACTTGAACTTTGTAACTTTATATTCTTTACGAGAAAAACTACCAACAGTTTTGGGGGACTTCCATTCCCATTCTTAAAATCGATTTACTCCTGCCTTTCACAGGAGTACAAATCCGGCCTTTTCTAGGGTGGGAAGAGCTGAGAAAAGAGTTGTGAATTCCCACAAATAAGTCTGTTGCTGTTCTCAACGCTACAGAGAATTATTGCCCTGGAACGCCCACTCTCCGCACTTCTGAGATGATTTACTGAAGCGAAATGGACATGTGAGTGCAACTTTTTACAAGCGTATAACCAGATTTTGTGAACGGTCTTGCTGAGTACATGCCGCAAGTTGTTTTCCCTCATTCACTGACAGCCAGTCACGTGTATCTGCTAAACGATGAATATTCTCCCGACAGCCCCGGAGAGAGCACGGTGCCCGCCTCGGGTTCCACCGGGGCATTAATGTTTCATATGGGAAGCGAGGGGGAGGGGCGCAACTCCCAGAAACTGAACTTGGGAACGAAACGCGGTTCTCATGAATGTTTTAGAGGACAGCAGTGGAGGTATGTTAGTTTCCCGACGGCGTGGCAGCGGCGCTTCGGATTGTGTGTCAGCGGTGCCGACAAATGGGCGTCTCTGGGCCCGATGAAACCAGAGCGCGCCTGTTTCCCGCGCTCACGTGCCAATCGGACATCCTAGGACGTGTCCATTCACTAGAAACCATTTGCTGTTGGAAAGCGTCCTCCCGGGGATGAAATACCTACCCGATGGGGTCTCAGAAATGCCAGACACTCGATCAGCATGAAGAGTTATACAAATTGTGCCAACAAATATTCAATGAGTCCAATAAACATAATTTTTCTCCAGAAGAAGCCATCTTAGTTTCCATTGTAATACGAGGTACATGTGTTATACATCATGGGGCAGATTACTCATGTTTCACACATGGCAATTTGCTGCAGTGCGTTGTGTGAAAGAAAGAGAGTAGAAATGCACCATATCTACTGGGAAAGGGCGCAGTTCTGCTCTGTCCTTTTCAGGGTTCGAGTCGGGGTACTACGCGGGTGGACGGCGCCCCACCACTTATTTTACAGGGTGGATGCCATCCCCCCTGCCAAACAGCTGGACTTCACCTTTTTGGCCTCTCTGGGACGAGATCGGAGCCACCATTTGTTACGTCACTTCCTGTTGTGACGTCACTTCTGGTGACAGCGTCCCCCCACTTCTTTTTTTAGGACTTGTGCCCTGCTGATGCACTGTGTGCTGCCTAGTGCCAACGCACTCACCCTTGTGCCTTGCAGCAAGGCTGCCTGCGTTACTGGCAGGATTATTTTTGTGAAAACAATCCTAAGAGATACTTCCTTCTTTCTATGTGTGCTGCAGAAGGCGTCATGCATAGAAAGAGGAAGTATTAAGGAAACATCAGGGCACAAGTCCTAAAAAAATAAGTGGGGGGACTAACCTAGTTAGGCAGTATGCAAGTGACATAACGGCACGTGACATCACGGCGCGCGACATCACGGCACGCGACATCACGGCGCACAACATCACGGCGCATGACGTCACACATGGCATCACATGAATTGACATAATAGAAAGTGGCATCACAAGCCGCGACTTTACAGGAAGTGGCAACACAAGAAGTGACAATAGATTTAAAGCTCTCACATATATGTTTAGCAGGTCTATCATGTGTACGTTTGAGCGCATTGAGAGGATAATAGCACAGTGAGCTGTGGAAGATGATATGTGACTTCTACACCTTGCAATCCCCCAGTTTTATGTAACACATCCTGTACATTCATTTACAAACTTATATAATTTATTGTACATGTAATATGCATGTGTTGATGTAAAGTGCCCTGACACCCTGTAATGGGATGAGTAGGGCTATACAAGAAAAAATAGTGGTGCTTACATTATTTCAACGCCTCCTCAGGTGAAGTAAGCTCTATATAAATGCAATTTGCTTTGTGTAAATATTGGGAAAGACCAACACATCTGACATTCTTACAGTGCATGCATATTTCCTAAAGAGGGACTGACCAAAGTGAAAAGCTGCCTCACTTTTAAGTATGTGTGAAGTGGAGCCTAGCTCGCGACCGAGATGGCCGCGCTTTAGCTCGGCTCCGTTCGCCCGCCTGTGTTTTTCACATTTATCCTGCATTTATCCTGCCCCGGGAAGCCCTCCTTGCTGTGTGGTACTACTACGACGCACTGCAGGCACTTACCACTTGTTCCGGTTGTCCTGGCTGCTGTGGGTCCGGTGCAGTGCCCCCGACCATTCCCGGGACTCGAGGGCGGACTGGCCTGGTTCTTCGTCCCGGCTCCTGGGCCGGATGCAGCCTGCGGGCTTGCCCTTCGGGGCGCGCTGGAGGTGATTGGAGGGCCGCTGTTCGTGTGAGCCGGAGGTTCCTGGCTGAGAGACTCCTGTGTGGCGGCAGCCTTGGATGGTGACGCTGCCCTTCATTATTGGGGTTCCTCGTGTGTTCAGCTTCCTCCCCCTTTGTTCTCCGGTCCGTCCATTTTGTTCTTTGCCGCCCGGACTCGGAGAACGGGACTGGCGACATTGGGGGGCCGGCGAATCCCCTTCTTCTGGTGGCCCCCCTTCCTGTCCGGGGTGTTCTTCTGCCTGTCGGCGGGACTTCATCTGCTTGACTGCCGCCCCGGCGGAGGTTGTTGGCCGCGCGGCCTGTTCGGGCTCTCAAGATGGCGACCAACCCCGTTTGTTTGGGCCGGACCCGGACGAGCACTGGGGGCCCGCCGCAAGGCCCGGGTGTCGGATACTGTGAAGGTTTTCCTGCACTTAAGGGGATCTTGAACATCCTGCTATCCTGGCGGCTCTCGGTGGCCGCGCCACTCCTGGCTCTGGAGACGGTTCCTCACTGCGGGCCTCCCGGGCCCCCACGACCGGATGAGGCATTGATATCGCGGGGTGTGGCTGGTACTCTCCTGGCGGACTCGGCCCCGGCTGCCGCCCCGGAGGTGCGCAACCTGATGGCGCCTTCTCCTCCTGTGCTGCCTCCTCTGCCCTTGGCCCGGGAGCTGGATTTTGTTTTGCCGGACTTTCATGATTCTCCTGGTCCCTCTCAATCACCACTGCCCGATGACGTCTCCTGTGCCGGCCCGGATGGGTCGGTTTTTATGGATATATCCTTGGAACTGTGCCTGCATCGTTTGCTACGTTCTGTGATTTTCCTGGATCTTCCGTGCTTTTCTTCCTGTGACTTTTTTGGACTGCCGTTGGACTCTCCTGCTGCCTGCCTTCTGTTCTTTCTGGCAGGGTCCTCGTTGGATCGGACCCTTACTGCTTTGGATAAAAAGGGTCAGGGCTGATGAAAACTGACTCTTATATGCGGTAGCTCATGAACGGTTTGGATGGTCTCTGTGTCCTGATATGGTTCTGTGTAACTGGTTAGTGCTCCTGGACTTTGGCCTGATATTCTTTGGCTTCCCGAGGACTTGGACCTTTAACCCGGGCGGGTGGATGGGTGCGTTTACTCCTGTCTTTGGCCCTCCCCCGTGTGTGTGTGTATGTTTGTATGTCTTTACTCCCTTCTTTCCTTCCCTTCCTTCCCCCCCCCCCTTTTTTTGTCTTTTAAATCCAACTTTTCTTGCTCTACTAAATTTCGGGTCCTACTTAGGGCGACAGGCACGCTGCGGGGGGGGTAGGCCGTAGCCTTCTGCAGGGGTGCAGGGTGGGCTTAGGGGTGGGTGGGGGGGGTCTGTTTGTGTCGGGGGGTCTTTTTCCCCCCTTATTTTTCCCCTTTTTTGTTCTATGGCTCTTGTGTATTCACTTTTTCAGGACTCTGTCACCTCGAATCTCCCCCGGGGGTTTTCTGTCCTTCTTCCGGTGTGTGGCTGAGTGTGGTTCGCTGCCTATTCCGGTATCGTGTTTCTGTAACTTCGCATGCCGGTTTTATTGTCCTGTTTTTCCCCCTGGGGGTGCATGGTCTGGCGGGTGTTCCTTTTGTTGTCTTTTTCTCCCTCTTTCCCTTCCTCCTT
Source organism: Lissotriton helveticus (assembly GCF_964261635.1). Taxonomy (NCBI): domain Eukaryota; kingdom Metazoa; phylum Chordata; class Amphibia; order Caudata; family Salamandridae; genus Lissotriton; species Lissotriton helveticus. Next base: position 229,940,626 of record NC_136070.1, on the reverse strand, counting down.
TATGGAGGTCCCCCTCTTCCGTTGGGGTGCGTATTGCATAGTCTTTGTGATGGGGCTTTTTGACCACGTCTTCTTTGTTCGGGTAGGGGCAGAGGTGAGTGAGCACGATTGACTGTTGCCACTGTCGCTATTTGATGGTCTGATTCTGTTTCTGTCCTTTGCTAGATTTGATTATATGGCTTCATTTTCTTACGTTGTGTTTATAAAATGGCGGCTTGCCGCGGTCCCTCCCTTGTACTCTCATGTACGGCCCGTTATTCCTTTGGTCCCCTCCCCGTGCTAGAAAATTAACCTTTATCATCCTGCTCTTGCTGAACGCTCGATGGTTTTTATTGCTTCACCAGTGCTCCTGATGTTATATCCTGTGCAGATCTTCTTTTTGTATGCTGGTTATTTGACCATTCTGTTCTGGCCAGCCCGTGGGGTTGTAGGCCAGTATTTGTGAGCTTTCATTGTTCAATAAAGGTTTAAAAAAAAAAAAAAAAAAAAAAAAAGTATGTGTGAAGTGCTAACAAGGTGTGAGCCTTTGTTTCCTCTCTGCTTCATTTGCATCATGTGTGATGCTCCTGACTGCTTCCAGCCAAGAGACTTGAACAAAAGGAGGCCAGATGACCCCTCAAATTCGGGTTGTGTTATGGGCCCAGAAGGAGTCTGAAATAAGACAGCCCTGTCCCCGCCTGCACGTTATTGCTTGTTACAGTTGGAAAGCAGACAACGTGCAGGCGCTGCCAAAGGTGTCCCGGTGTTTGGAAATTACACCAGGCCAAGTTCAGCACTCTTTTCCTCGGGGCCCAAATTCTTGGGAGGGTGGACAGCATTCACCCTGTGAAAATAGTGGGTGGACACCGTCCACCCGCGTGTACCCCGACTCGTGCCCAAGGAGAAATAAAGATATTTCTCCTCGTTACAGCTCTGTCGGGTGGGCACATCATTTTGGCACAAACCCTTTTTTAGAAACCTTTGTAAGTCTGGGTTTGCGTCAAAATACATGGGTGGATAAACGGGATCATCCATGCTCCACCCATGTAACGCCTGTCTATTCAAGGCAGGGCTATGCACTGTGTTACACTAATTTGGATTTACTAAACCATGCAAAGTCCCGCAATTGACTTCACATGGCTTAGTAAGTGGCAAAATGGATTTTGTGACGGGCGGCACTAAAAAAGTGACATAGCCACGACACAGAATCTTAGTGAATCTGGCCACCTGGGATTTTTCACAAAGACATTTTGGAGTACGTAAAGCAGTACTTTTGTAATGCACTTTTATGTACTCTTACATCTTACGTGATGAGGACGTGGCTTCAAAGGGCTATAAATCCAAAAATGAAGGGCAACAAAATTTGCCCTAAAGTTGAAAGATGCCAGAAATAGGCGAGAAAATGCTATGATACTAAACACCGTGCCTAACTGAATGCGGGAAAGTGTAAAGAGGGAGATTTAGTTTGCATAAAGAAACTAGTGGTTGGTGCCAAGGGAATACCAAGTTTAGGCCCCTGCAAGACTGGAAGAAGTGAGCAGCAATGCTGTTAAGAGTCCGGGAAAGGAGCGATGGAGACTGGAAAGAAAAGTCAAGGTAAAAATTGGTGGATGGGATGCTTCAACTAAAGGTGTTAAGAGGAAAAAGTTCAGTAACCCTGGACGTTTAGGGACTCAAGATTCCTATTGTATGCCCAAAAGTTTTATCAATGAGTAATCTGGAATGCTGCTAATTGGGATAGTCTTCAATATGTCATTGTATTTGAATTCCTGCCTATTTTCAGGTACCGTTAGAGCTTGCTTTACTTATGTTTGATGTTCCTGTTTAGCATACCACCTGTCTCTTTGTTAGTTTGGTATCATTTTTTGTGGCTTTAAGAATAGTCGAGATGTTATAGTTAAATTATTGTCATGTCATGCTTTACTCATATGCACTTAGACTCAGTGTCATAGGCTCTGTAGAATGTTGTTGAATGTTGCTGTTTGAGTGCCTGGAGCATTGCATATTCAGTTGTTTCCTGGTGCTCCCAGAAGAATGTACTACAAATAAATATCTACATTGGTGGCGCCTGGAACTTTTACGGACAGCCATACTTCTCCTCTCACCAGTTGTGAGTCATTATCCCTAGTGGGTTGTTTACCTGGGTTGGAACTGACTCTAGGAGCTTGGGACCCTTCCCTGGCTTACCCAAGGAAGGGCTCCAATTTATACAGCTACCCTGTGTCTTGGTGTCTAGTTAAAAGACATCTCAGGGGACCAGATGACAAAAATGCAGTCCTGTCGCCATTCTCTCCTCAGCTCTTGACACAAGCCCCCGTAGTTTCCTGTCAGAGAACCAGATCAACCACCCTGAACATCTTAGCCATGACATCACATGGCTGTCCCGGGAGGCTGGGTCTCGTGATCACATTCAAACTGCTGACACCCTTTCACTGGTAACACCTTTAACCAAATTACTAACACTAAATGGAGATTGGATCCATTTGAAATAGATTTACAAATAATGCATCTACATGGGAATGGTAAATTACAGTTCTAGGAAAATGCCCAGGAAATCCTGACTTCTCCAGGACCACAAAAAAGACTTCACAAATACTCTCAGACTTAACAATGTGAACCTCATGGTAACATCTCTTCCCCTAAACACCAAGGGCCTAATTTACTATATTTGAATGCACTGCAGTGCAGCAAGCCTTCCTGCTACGCTGCTGTGCATCAAAATTAAAGGGCAGAAATGCGCTGTATCTATAAGATACAGTGCATTCCTGATCTTCTCTCCTGCGCTGGTGCACAAACAGCCGCTGTGTGCCAATGCAGGCACCCTTGCGTCATGTTGCAAGGGTGCCTGCATTGCAGGAATGATTGTTTTTGTGCAGGAAGGGACACCTTCCTGCACAAAAACAATAATTGATGTCATTTTCCTCTTTCTATGCTGCAGAATGAAGCACGCATAAAAAGAGGAAATAACAAGGAGAAATACAAGTATTTCTCTTCGCTGTGCCTCTCCTGATGCATCCCCATCTTTACCAAATGTTGTAAATCTGGGAATGTGTCAGGCTCCATGAATGTTGCGTGGGAACACAGCAACACCCATAGAACGGCTCTTTCGCAGAGAAATGCATGAAATGGCCCCATATCTAGAAGGCCATCAAAAGTCACTCAGGGTGACTTTAATGTGGCCCTGTAAATATGGGCAAGCCCTTTGCCCTGCCCGTGCATCAAACAAAGTGTCACACCGGCGGTGCAATGGGCTTGTAAATGAGGCTTCTAAAATTGACCTGAGCTTGCACACCAACAAGCCAACCTTGCATTGTGGACCTTGAAGTTGCAAATTTCACAGTTTATCCAGTTCATCACAGTTGCTGGTTTCAAGAACTCAAACCTATTATGCATTATAGTATTTTTGTGAAAGAGCACTGCTGTATTTGTGAATTAGTGACCGCCCCTTTGTCCGACACTAAATATATAATTCCGTAAGTATGCTTCCGATGCTTGTCCCAGCCTCCAAATGACGTTCCATAGCTGTTGTAGACTCTTGATGACATCCAGAAACTCATATTCGATGATGACATCCTCCATCGTACACAGGCCTGCCGCTTCCTCATACATGCTGAGCATAATTCTGCCTCTAAGAACCTCAATTAATCCTATGACTGTGTGGGCTGATGTGATAGGGCCAAAACATTCTGTCAACAGCCTGTGGATGTCTAATTTATTTCTGTAGGCCTATTGAATTCCTTCAACTAATATTCTGTTAATGCACTTCATAGGCCATGCGCATTGGCATATTTTGAATCAGTTCCATTGAGTAAAGACTAAAGCAGCAGTTTTAATTTTTTACTATTAAAAGAACTGGATTTTTGTCACCCTTTGATTCTGCAGATTTTTTTAAACATCCCTGCTAATTTTTACTTTTTCCCCACAGATTTGGCAAATATTTTGGCAGACTAGAAATGCTTCTAGAAGTAATGGTTACCTTTTCAATGTAGTATCATGGAGATAACCCTTCACAGAGTAATTGATATTGAAATTAGTTCACCATTGACAATTTTGCAGACACTTAGGGAGTGATTTAGAAAAGTAAACACACTTTTGTGTACGTTTACATTCATTTTGGAATTCACAAAACTGCGTTTTAATAGTAAATTTACGAGTGCGGAGATTCCACAGTCAGGGCGGAGAACTCTGCACATAAAAATATACGGCAGGCATATGTTTTTTTGTGCAAGTTCACCGCCCCACTGCAGAAGTTCAGCACTCGTAAACTCACTATTAAAATGCAGTTTTGTGAATTCCAAAATAAACATAAAGTTACACAAAGTTGTAAGTTTACCTTTGTGGATCAGGTCCTGTCTTTGCCCCCAGTGCACAATTAAATGAGTAAAATGCTGGTAATTGTGCATACTGGATACACATAATCAGACCCTCCAGCATTTCGCGATTTCGCGATTCACGAAAAAATCGCGAAATCCGCTTGCAATCGCGATGGCCGCAATATTTACCAAACCGGCCGCAAAAAAAGGTCTCCCGCAGGTCAAAAACAATCAAGCATTTTTATTGGCTGTAAGCGCCTACGTCACCACGTGAACGGCGCTGTACAACCGTGAGAGCTGCCTGCTTCCTCCATTACACTATTTCTGGAAGGCGAGCGAGAAAAGGAAAGTGTTCCTTCTCTGCGCTCCAGCTTGCAGGCTCGACTGCTGTCCTTTAATTGCCGTATTATTGAGTGTTTGTTTACAAATCCGCCTCATTATAAACATTCATTGCGAAGCAACCGGCACGTTTAAAAAATAAGCGCCACACTGTAGAGCCGAGCTCTAATTTGAGATTTCATCGGAGGCTCGATTGATTAGCTGGTTCCTCCAGGCATCCACTGCTAGGCTCATCTCCCGGCCTTTCACCGCAGGTTAAAGATAAACGGTACAGCACAGATGTTTGTGTTCTATATATTAATATATATATTAATATTGCAAGCAGTGTGTCTTTTAGCCTCCGCAGCAGGCCTCTCTGAGCTGTTCAAAACAGACAGAAGTGCAATGGTCTTGTGGGTTTAACTCGCGCTTGAGCTGGTATTCAGGCCCATAAAAGAATGTAAAAAAAAATGAGGATCCCACCACGGGGACGGGCGGAAGTGCAGAGAAAGAATAGGACTCCTCACTTCTGCTCTACCGCTTCAGCAGCCCTCCCCCTTTCTTTTTTCGTCCCGATTATTCCCTCCCGTTTGTCTAGCATCTCCTCATCTCTTCCTGAAAACAATCTCTGCACTCCTTCCGCCGAATTTTTCATTACCAGATCCGCTGTTCTTCAAGTTTTTTTGTTTAATGCTGAGGTATATGCATCTCAGAAGCCCGCTTTTTAAATTATTATTTCCAGCTTGGCAGGAACAGAAAGCGTGGCAGTGTATATCTCCTGCACACAGGTCACCCCGGCTCTTCACAGGAGGCCTCGATATTAAAACTACAATCGCCAAGCAGGCCTCAGAAGCCGGCGGAGTCATTGTAGTTAAAATATATGTACTGCACTGTATCACCGCATCCCCCCCAGCAAACACCCCGGCCAGCAGGCTGTGCCAGCCCGTTCTCACCTGCAAGACAAGGGTTTTCCTGAGCTGCCCCCACCCTCTTTCCTCCAGGCCCCTCACACTTCAATACTCGGTTGCAGGCCACAGACTTTGCAGATCAGACCCTCCTCTTTACCCCAAACTCCCCAACCTGTTCTGTCACACCACTCACATACACTCAGCAGCTCACTCTCACCTGCAGAGCACTTGCTTTCCGGAACAGACCCCTCCCTTCCCCAAACTCCCCCTTCAACCCGTGCTTTCACACCTCTCTACATTCCCACAGTAGGCATCGGGCAAAGTCTGAGTGGTTGTCACACGCTTCCCAGCTTTCCCACACACAGACCTTTGTATCTAAGCAGCTAGCACTGCACCCACATTTGTGCACCTGTTAGTTGGATGAATTGGAAAGGAATAGAGAAAAGTTGTGAAAGAATGGGAGTTCACTAGTCCAAAAGGTTTGGGATGATTCAAGATGGGAGCGAAAGGTAGAGGTGGAAGCTTTAAAATAAATATATATATTTTTTAAATAAACCATACATTCGTTTTTACAGGTATGGATACATCTAAACATATACATATATGTAAGTAAGTGAAGGGATGGGTGAATGGCTGGATGAATTAGTGAAAGGGTGAATGGATGAATGAAAGATTGAATAAATGGATGATGAGAGAGGATGGATGGATTGATGAGATGGGACGGATGGAGAGAAAATGTAAATAGCTGGATGTATGGGTGGAAGGGTAGCTGGATGATGGATGGATGAGGAGAAGGATGGATGTATGGGTGGAAGGGTGAAGGGAAGGATGGATGAAAGGAAGGATGGATGAGGGGAAGGATGGATGAGAGGAAGGATGGGTGGATGGATGAGGGGAAGGATGGATGGATGAGGGGATGGATGGATGAGGGGAAGGAAGGAAGGATGGATGGATGGATGGGTGAGGGGATGGATGGATGAGGGGATGGATGGATGGATGAGGGGATGGATAGAGGGGAAGGATGGATGGATGGATGGGTGAGGGGATGGATGGATGGATGAGGGGATGGATAGAGGGGAAGGATGGATGGGTGGGTGAAATGATGGATGGATGGATGGATGGATGATGAGGGGAAGGATGGATGGATGGATGATGGGTGGGTGGGTGAAAGGATGGATGGAAGGAAGGATGGCTAAGTGAAAGGGTCGATGGAGAGAGAAAGGGAGGATGGATGGATGACTAAAATAGTGGATGGGTGGAAGGATTAGTAAGTGAAAGGATGGCTGGATTGGTGAAAGGGTAAATGGCTGAATGGATGAGTGAATGGATGGATGGGATGAAGAGTGGATGGATAAGTGTACAGATGGATAGGATAAAAGGGTGGATGGATAATGGAGATGAGTGAAAGGATGGATGAGGGGATGGATGAAGGGATGGATGAGTGAAATGATAGATGGAAGGATACATGATGGATAGGTTTGCAAACGGTTGAATATGTTTGGAAATGGCTGGGCTTACTTATATACTATTGCGCGACCTCTGATGTGTCTGTAAAACTTACCTATTGTCCTGAAGTTTTGTCCTGAATTTTGACCTCCTGTCCTGAATTTGTGTCGTGAATTTTGACCCTTTGTCCTGAATTTTTACACTCACCGTCCTGAATTTGCACCAATGACAGTTGGTCACCCTATATCGCGGGCTTGGAGACGGAGCGCCGTGCAGAGATGTCTGTCCCTCAAGATAAACAGACAGAACCACTCAGCCGAGAGAGCTGAGCCGCACACGGGACGGGGTATCTGCAGAGGCGCGCTGGACAAGGGATGAAGTCAGAGGGTTGAGCTCACCTATTGCAGACCATTTCCCCCTGGGAGTGAGCCATGGGAAAAATCATAGAGGCGAGAAATTTAACACGGGCGTCAAGTGGCCCCATGTCATGGGTGTCAACTTTAACCAGTCCCCGCTTTTAAATCGGAGACGATTTGCAGGCTGACATTTTGCAACGAAACTACAAGTACCAACATGCAGTTCGCTACTGTTTAACAAGTGACCACTTGGCGGTTTTGACTGCTCTTTCTCTAGTGTTTAGATCTGTCGAACGGGCATCCGGTGGGATATCAGGTCGTGTTCAAAATACACTGTAAAGGGGCGATAGGTATAGCCATCATTAGTGCAGCAGGTACAGTGGCACCAAGCTCTAAGGTTATTGCAAGACACAAACTGACCTGCAATGGTACGCCTCTTCTGGCGCAGGGCTTTGCAACGTGACGCATCTGGGAGATGCGTCATGTTGTAAACACCGCGCACCATGGTGCATCTTTTGCGCCGCCGCTGCGTCACAAAAGTGACGCAACGGTGGCGTAAAAGCAGCGCAAGGGGCTTGTAAATCTGCCCCAAAGTGTCTACATTGTAAAGAAACCAAATATACATAGCTTCATGTTGTTAAATAACTAAAAAAAACTAAGATATCTGTGTTTGTTGTAGGAAAAATGGCCACATAAAATGCCGCAAAATTGCCGCTAAATTTCCATATTTGTGCCGCTAAATTTCCATTTTCGTGCCGCTAAATTTGCTAATCCATGCCGCTATATCCTGGGGGGTCTGCATAATACATACATGAACAGTTATGCTTCATAGTTTAAATAATTTGTTTTCACAAATTAAAGTAAATTCAACACAAATGTACCCATTTGCAGCTCTCACTGCATATAAAATTGCTTGAATATATTTCAGCAAATGCTCCTTTGACTCCAATACTGATAGTAACAATTACTGTTATCCATATTATAGTCAATATTTATAAAAGAAACCTTTAATACACTGGGGTTGTAAAGAAATAAGAACAGCAACAACAACAATAATAAGAATAAGAACAATATGGAGTTTTCTGTACTGGAAAATCAAAGCATGTGATATATAGTCAGTGGCGGTCGGCACAGGTAACATTGATGGAGCTGTGCGGCGAGCACAAGGTAAGTTGTTTTATCTATTTTTTTTATTTAATTTGACCTACCCCGTTGTCTATCGACTTCCCAACCACCCACCCTGCCCCGCACCCACCTCGCCCCGCACCCACAGCACCGCCCACCGCTCTTACATGTGCCGGCAACGAATGTAAATAGTAATATAATATAATAGTAAAATATAACACTTTATATTGCTTTGGGCATGATTCCACACGAAGAGCAATTGGTGCACCAACACATTAATACATTGACAATTATACTGTCTGTTTCACAAACTAGTTCTTCAAGTCATCTTTTATTGATCAGGAGTATCAAACAACATATAAGGTAGACCAGCCAACCTATTTCGTCCAAAGAGATGGACTTCTTCAGGGCAAAAGCGATAACGTACAAAGCGATGGGCCAATTTATCTGTGGCCAGAGTGGATAACTGGAACTCGGACAGCTCAATCACTTCGATAGTAATTTCAAATAGTTGAAACAGCTATATCCAAAGACCAGTTGCTGGGTGGATATAATACATCCTAAGGAGATACTACATCTTTATTCCAGGTGTAGCTGGCACAATCCAACAAGTAGATAAACCAATCAGATCCTATGAAAAATACTGCTCTGCACCATATGAGACGCCACTGCTGAATATACGATATGATCTATAAACTTCCGGAATAAAAAAAGCCCAAAAATTGTGGCTAGACCAGCAACAATTAGAGCATCATAAGGGAAATCACCATAAAGTGTTCATATTAGATATGTCAAACAGTTCAGCACCATGTTAAGCGCCGGCATCCAGGAAAGTATGATCCTCGTTCTATCGTGAGAGGCTCTCACTATAAAACGGGGATCATACTTTCCTGACATATGTTTGACACATCTGATGTGAACACTTCATGCTGATTTCCCTATGGTGCTCTACTTGTTGTTGGTCTACCCACAATGTTTGGACTTATTTTATTCCGAAAGTTTATAGATCATATCGTATATTCAGCACCAGCGTCTCATATGGTGCGGAGCAGTGTTTTTCATACGATCTGATTGGTTTATCGACTTGCTGGATTGTGCCATCTACACCTGAATTAAGGATGTGTTATCGCCTTCGGATGTATTATATCCACCTAGCAACTGGTCTTTGCATATAGCTGTTTCCACTATTTGAAATTACTATCGAAGTGATTGAGTTGTCCGAGTTCCAGTTATCCACTCTGGCCACATATATATTGGCCCATCGCTTTGTACGTTATCGCTTTTGCCCTGAAGAAGTCAATCTCTTTGGATGAAACGCATTGGCTGGTCTACCTTATATGTTGTTTGATACTCTTTATCAGTAAAAGATGGCTTGAAGAACTAATTTGGGATACAGACTGTATAATTGTCAATGTATTAATCTGTTGGTGCACCAATTGCTCTTTATGTGGAATACTTGGGGTCCAGTAGGAACGCACCTTGACAGTGGGTGCTTGGTTTGAGTGCACACATTTTGTGGTACATTCCCCCTTGTTCTATAATTATATATTGGGGATATTAGGTTAGGTGCGAGTCAGTACATGGCTTCGCTGTCAACTTTTGCATGAATCTGATGTATATGAATCTAATTAACATCATTATTATAATTTGTATTTAGTGCTATTATTATCAATATTGTTATTATTCTTGTTTTGTATTTCCACAACATACATTGCAGCTCACTATTGTAGTTATAATTGTGACCGTTATTGTTCTTACTATTTTTATAATTGTTGTGAGAGTTATTATTGTTATTGTTTAACATTATTCAGGGCCACTGGAATTATGCAGTTCTGCCGCGTTTTCTGCATAACAATGGATTTGCCACGTAATTTAGCATCTGTGGCATTATTAGCAAATGTTTACCCCCAAATAGTATTACTAGCTCCAACGAATAAAATGTTACTAGAAAAACAGGGATGTGCTGCTGCGCAGTGGAAGGCCTTCCACAAGGTTGAGTTTTCAGTAGCTTATTTGTGTGTTAACGTGGTTCAGATCATAAGTATAAATGACTAAATAATGAAGAATACAACCACAAAGTGTGCCGCATTTGCCTTTTCTTACTGCATAATTTAGAAAATCTGTCACAGGATTTGATACTCTCCTGCCGTATAATTCCGGTGGCCCTAGTATTTTTTTAATCACTATTCTTATTGCTGTCTTCCAGTTCCATAACATACATTTTTGCTGGCGCGAGAGGCGCTGAGAAGACTGGAGTGGAGTCACCAGACGCGTTTCTTTCCCACCGCACGTCTCCTCGTCATAGCGTCGGACGCTCCTGTCAGGACTGGAATACCCCGGTTACCGGGATAGCTTTAATCAATGATTAATCTGCCAGCTGCAGGTTTATAACCAACAGATGGCAGACAGCATTTGAGGTAATGAGTAAAATGTGAAATGCTTACATTTTGTAATTTGCATATTAATCATGTTACACTCGGGTTTACTGGCGGCCTAACATGTTCACAACAGAAAGAAGAATAAAAGCGCACACATTTACCCTCGCCCTGGTATAGCAAATTGAGCAGCACCCTGGCGACGAGTCCTAGTCACAGTGATACCAAGAGTCCCATTTGCTTCGAATTAGCTTCGTGCCTACTGCACAACGCATATTACCTAGACCAAGCTGCTGGTAACTGTGCCCTATTACGTTTATACTGCACTTGCAAGACTGCGATAGAAAGTTCAGCGCTCTAACCGGTATTTCTATTTTTTAATCTGTCTCACCTAAATGCAAAAAAAGCAAGCATCGGCAAAGCCAATAGGTCTCGTCCATGGGCGAGCTACTGGCTTTGCCAATCGGGTAGAGGTGGTCAACTATTAACGAGATGTAAAAATTAAAAAAAGAAAACGCTTTGAAGCGGCCAATGCTGGCTGCGTCAGCACTTTTTTTCCTTTAGGGTGGGTGGGAGGGAGGGGAAGAACACAACAGGGACAACGATGCGGGTGTGTGGGAAGAAGCAACACGGATGGAAGGTGGGAGGGGAAGAAGCACCACGGACAGCGGGGTTGGGAGGATAAGAAGCAACATGGACGGATGGGAGTGGACGAAGCAACACTAGGGAGGGAGGGGAAGAAAGGAGAGGGTGTGGGGGATGAAACAAAATGGACAGTGGGGTCTCAGGGGAAGATGTCACAAAGTAGGTGGGTGAGAGGGAAAGAAGCAACATGGACAGGGAGGGGGGAGGGGAGGTCAGCAGAGGAAGGACCCTAATCCACACAAACCAATCAGTACTTGGACCTTGCTTCAGCCAAAAGACGAAGAAGTGAGGCTAGCTTGCGCTGTGAAATTACAAAGCAGTGAATGAGAGTGACAATGAAGCCTACGAAAGATGAGCAACAGGTGGGCTCCAAGCGCCTTGAAGAACACAATATCTCTTCGAGGACTTTGCCCAGGGCCTGCTTTAGCACTGGCGGCGTGTCATTGCAAGGCCTGTGTGTGCAGTTTACTGTCACTTCGACTTGGCATTTAAAACCACTTGCCAAGCTTTAAAATCCCCTTTTATTACATATAAGTCACTTCTAAGGTAGGCTCTATGTAGCCCCAAGGGCAGGGTGCTATCTAAGTAAAAGGTAGAACATATACTGTAAAGTTTTACATGTCCAGGTAGTGACAAACATCTAAATTCGATTTTTCAATACTGTGAGGCCTCCTCCTCTCATAGGCTGGCATAGGCAATTCCTTGAGACACTTTAAACCTTTACTTCCTGATTAGAAAGGAATAGCTAAATCACGTTTCATATCTTTGGAATTTAACATTACTATTTTAGAAATGCCACTTATAGAAAGTTGACATTTCTTTGCTCTTACTGCTATGTGTGCCTTGCATCCTGTCTCCAATACATGACTGGGCGGGGTGACAGCTACACTTTGTGGTTTCCCTCTAGACAGCTACAAACACAGGAAGGGTGGGTGTGACAGAGGACTCATCTGCATTCATATGCATTCTGATAGCCTTCCTGGGCATGAAGGGGGAGAGGGAGCTAGCACTTACATCTGAATAGGCAGTGTCCTGTGTCCCACACAGTGTGCTGATTACCCCCCACAGATAGCTTTGAGACAGGGCTGGGATGAAAGGAGACCTGTGCACTTCAAGGAGCTGCTTTAAAGACACCCCCACTTCAAAGGCACATTTGGGTATATGTACTGGGGCTCTGATCCTACCAAAACAGTACAATACTGGACCTGTAAAGAACTCTGCAGGAGTATCAAGGATTGCCACTCTTTTTGACTGACTGTTCTCAAGATACTGTTTCATTACTGTGCTGAGCTGCTCTGCTACCTGCTGATCTCTGCCGTATTGAGCACAAGGGCTGGACTCATCTCAGTTGAACCTGAGTGACTCCAAGGGCTTGCTGGCTTGCTTACTTACTGTTACTTAAGTCTCGGGGTTATCAAAGATTTCTTGCAACCCTGCTGTTGCTAATGGACTCTGCCATCTGTGAGTCCTACTCTTGCCCGAGGTGCCAGTCCAGACATGGGCCTCAAAAGTGGGTTCTGCAGCTTTTTTTTATCCTGAATATTGAAGCAACTGCAACTTTGTACCGACTGGAACCGACACATGGCCCTTTGACGTCGATGCAGGGGTTGCTGGACGACAGTGTTTCGACAGCCAGTGCAGCTCAACGATGACAGACAGCGCAGCTCGATGAGGATGCAGTGCCTGCATCGTACAGGGGTTCATTTCCATCGATGGCGCAGATCGGCACTGAAGCTCACCTCCATCCACCGGATTGATGCAGTGCTTCCTCAACTCCTCGCCTTGAGTCTTCGACGTCGACGGTTTGGTCCATCTAAGGGACTTTGACAGTGTGACCTGTCTGAGTCCTGTACCTGACCATCACGATTGGCCTGAACTTTGCTTTTACCCCGGTCTAGCATGACCTTAAGTAACCTTTTAGCGCTATTGAATTCTAAGCACTATTTATGGTTTATTCTTTAAAAATTCATAAATCTGGATCTACTTATTGGATTTTTGTCATTTGGTCTTGATGTTCTCATAAAAATATTCTATATTTTTCTAAACCTGTGTGGAGTCTTTTTGTGCTGTTTCCATAGTGTTAGTGTGTGTGTGTGTTGCTCAAATAATTTACCTATTGCCTCTTAATTTCAGCCTGCCTGCTCTGTGCCAAGATACTAGAGGGTGAGCACAGGTTAATTTAAAATGAGTATCTATCTTCCCCTGACTTGTATTGTGGTCCCTACTAGGACAGGGTGCATACCTCTGCCAACTAGAGAGTCCATTTTCAACAATACTGTAACAGAGGAGCATTAACCAATAAGGTGGTAGAATGAACAAGCATAACTCTGTGTGTGAATCCTTGTATATTATAAAGATCTGATTGGAACTATTTCCTTCAATAATATCACCAGTATATAGCAGAGCAACACCATATTAAATCCGAAAAAGCGCACTCCCTTGCACGAGTATCACCACATTTCTCCCCATATTTAGTCATATATGACTCTTTAACATCAAAATATCTCCATCTGTTGCAAATATTTCTATGCTCCAATGGCCACCTATAGTCAGGGGTCATTTCATTCTGACTGTTATAACTGCAAAACATACATATTTGTAACAAAGATGTTGTAAACAGACTTCTAACCATATGTATCGCACTTTAAATTGCCAAATATACAAAGTACGAGGCCTTCCACACTAGATCCTAATGCAACAGAGCTATACCACTCTCAAGAGAGAAAGAATAATAAGGATTAATAATAGTAATGTGTAATACTCTTCAATTACATAAACTAAATTCCCATCCAAGTGATCTCCTCACTGAGCAGCAATCCATTGGTCCTGGGGTAAAGATCCAAAAGATAAAGACTACTTTACAGCCATCTAGCAGTCGGTTTTGGACTCCATGAATAGAAACTGCAGTGAAATTACATGTCCTACATGATTGAGAGCACTACACTTATTTGATTGATGGCCTGGATTGCCTGGCAGTTAAAAGAGAAACATATAATGTACTTCACTATTTAGATATTTGTTGCACTGTGAAACCTTTCAATACAAATAATTTAGAAAAAAAACTGAGAAGAACAGGAGTTTTAGGGAAATTCACAGCAGACTAAGAGCAGTCCTCCCTATACACAGGCACTCCCACTCACAATAGACCGCCTCTCTACAATGAGCAAGTCACTTGTGCCTGCATTAGCCTATCATGTAATAATGTATGACGTTACAACGCATACATTTACAATGCATGCCATTACAACGCAGTTTTTACATCGCAACATCCTTTACAAGGCATTCCATTACATCGCATGACACTACATCGCATTTTTAGAAACTACCTTTACAACGCATTCCATTACATCGCATACTACCTTTACAACGCATACCATTATAACGCATACCATTACATTGCATTTAAGGTAAGTATTGGATAGTATAGTGGTAAGAATTACTATTCTAACTCCAGGGGGTGCAACAGTAGGGTAAGTGTTGGATAGTGTAGGGGTAAAAATTACTATTCTAACTCCAGGGGGTGCAACAGTAGGGTAAGTGTTCGATAGTTTAGGGGTATTGTGCGTTGTAATGGTATGCGTTGTAATGGTATGCGTTGTAATGTCTGCGTTGTAGTGACATGCGATGTAGTGTCATGCGCTGTAATGGTATGCGTTGTAATGCCTGCGTTGTAGTGACATGCGTTGTAAAGGATGTTGCGATGTAATGACTGCGTTGTAAGTGTATTGCGATGTAATGACTGCGTTGTAAAGGGTGATTCCCATCACGTACATGCCACATACTAAACACATTATTACCCTCACACAGTGGCTCCTGATAAATCTGACCTACTGCACCATTGCTCTAGTGAGGAGCCATGAAGAGACTCAAAGGGAGAGGACATGCTGCAACAACATGCTCATCTACAAATTGTCTGTATATGATGAATTTTACCTACAGCAATTGATCTAACATCACAGAGATGCTTAAGAAGATTCATCCTGAACAGGGATTTTCTAAGCGCCCTGTTCACATGCTGTGCTTTTTCATGTGCAATCACATGCTGCCCTGCACCAGGACTCCCAGGCACTCCCTAAAATTCAGATCCCAAATAAACACCTCTGCAGAGCTTTGGGCCTCAGCGCCGATCATACCTAAGACATTGATGAGTGCTAGCCCTCCCCTGTTACTGTCTATGTACTATAGGATCATTTTGTGTATGGGTGGGGTGGATGGTTGTCCAGAGTGAAGGTAGAGTTGTCTCCAAACTGTGGGCCGATTCACAAAGGTAAACTGGGTCCAAAGCCTAACTTTATGACTTTCGGTATTCACAAAGGGCATTTACAAGGAATGTAAATGCCCAGGAAACTGCCGATAAAACGTCGATAATGGGCTTGATAATTCGCCCTTGTTAATTCCCATAGAAGCCCATGTTAACATCCGAACATGGGCTTCTATGGGAATTAACAAGGGCGTATTATCAAGCCCATTATCGCTGTTTTATCGGCAGTTTCCTGCCGATAAAACGGCGATAATTTTAACACCCGTCCTTGATAATATGCCCCCTAGACTTTTGTCTCAGTTAAACTTAAGTTTTGGTCTTAAGTTTAACTGATTTTTACAAATCGCCTGCAAACATGGTGGATCAAGCTCAGTAGCTGTGACAGGAAGCGTCAGGGCGCTGTTCAGACTATAAGCATGCGTGCAGTGATGTTGTTGAGGTGACAAATAGCAGTATTGTCAGGCAGGTGTCTGGCGTTGTCGAGGAAGCACCCATGGTATGGGATATGATGGTGTTTCAACTGCAGTTAGTTTCACCTTATGAGGTACTGAAAAATCTCCCCAAATGTGAGATTGCAGTCATTCCTCTGAAATTTGCCAGTACGCTATGCCCCATAATTTTTCACTTGTGGCAAAAGTTCAGACTGACGCATAGAAATGGCACAAACGACCAGAATGAAAGTGGCTGCTGATTGCAATGCTTGTTTTTTTTCATTTCAAAATCATTTTTATTAAGGTTTTTTTAATACGAGCTGAGGAATACAGATATAGTACACAAAGGGCCAGATGTAGGTAGCCCAATACCGGTCGGAAACGGCCGAAAATACCGATTTTTGGCTGTTTCCGACCGGTTTTGGGCTATGGAGATGTAGGGGCTCAAAAAACTTACAGATTCGGTAATTTTAGCGAATCAGTAATTTTACCGAATCGGTAAAATAACAGAATCGGTAAATTTACCAATTCTGTAAATTTTACCGATTCGGTAAATTTACCAATTGGTAAAATTACCGAATCTGTATTTTCAGATGTAGGTAGCACTTTGAACAGTGCTTCAGGCCTTTCAGGATTCGGTATTTACCATGTAATACAATTGCATGGTAAATACCGAATCCCTGGGTACATGCACATCTGTGCATGTACACCTGTGCCATGTGGCACACAGACATGCCCTAAGGGCATGTAAGTGTGCCACATGGCGCACAAGCCGGTTACAGGGGTGCAACAGGGTGTCAAAGTGATACCCTGTCCCCCTTTGCAATTCAGTATTTTTACCGATTCGGTAAATACCGAATCGGTATTTGCTATTGAATCCTATGGGCTTCAAGGCCCATAGGATTCAATAGCAAATACTGATTCGGTATCTACCGAATCGGTAAATACCGAATCGGTAAATACCGAATCTTACCGATTCGGTAAAAAATACCGAATTATTACCTACATCTTATTTACCGATTCATAAATACCGAATCGGTAAAATTCGGTATTTATGAATCGGTAAATTAGATTTACCTACATCTGGCCCCTAGAGAGGAACAAGTATTTGGTAGGGTACAAGAGATACAATTGAGTACATTAGCATATATATTAGTGACGGAGTCACATGGAAGCAAAGTATCTAGGTGGAGCTGTTTTCTGTGTGATGGCATTAAAACAAGGTCTCTTGTTACTTATGTGGTGGAGAATAGAGAGGCGTGTTGTGGAGGCGTAGTACAATAAAGATGACATTGAATACCCTGGCTAGTATCATAAGATAGGTGGAAAGAGAGACAGAGACATGAGAGGATAGGTGAAAGGAGAATAGTACAGAGAAAAAGAAAGGGATAGAAGAGGTGGTAGGAAGGGGAGTGGTATGGGGGTGGAAGGGGAGGATCGGAAAGGAGGGAAGAGGGTAATGGCATCTACTACCAATGTTCCCTTTAATTTTTTTCTTCTGTGAGCGGCAGTGGAGGGTCTCTGTGCGCTGCAGCCATGTCTATGCGCGCCAGGAACCAAACCGCCCGTGTCTGCGGCGCCAAATGGCACTCAAAACATTTACTTTAAAAGGTGAAAAGATGGTGCATTTTCACACATACAGCGCCAAAATAAAGGTCTTCAGGGCAGTTTGCAAATTGGATAAGCAGGCCATGACATGAATTGGTTACACTGGCAAGTACACTTCAAGTTTAGAAAAGCACAAGACTTCAATGGTGGTACCATCATAAGATTTCATTAAATATTCTTAACTGGAGCACAGTTCAGAGGGCTGTTCAGACACGTCAGGTGGCATCACTAGATGGGTGACAGGGTTGCTTCTTACGGCGATCCTTGCCATTTTTCCAGTGGTGATAAACTCGGTCTAGGTCAACTTTCCCATTCAGGAGGTAGGCCTTTGTCCTCATCAGCATATCCAAATGTTTCTGCTCTAGTCTATTCCTCAATTTACTCTTGATAGTATTCATGAGGCTGAATCCTCGTTCACAGTCTGCACTAGATGCTTGAAATGTTGCGCAGACATCAACAATCTGAGACACCACACTATACTCAGCAGCATTGCGTACAGTGAAATTCACCATGTCTTGAAAGGTGGTAAATAACCCGCCCTTTACATGTTCTGCCATCAAATATTTATAGTCTCTGTACTGTCGAACAACATCTTCCGGTGTTTCACAATCACCCAGGGCCAAGACATTTTTATACTTTTCAACAAGTCTTTGAATATTCTCAGTCCCAAAATCAAAATGTGATTGTGTTGCTATTGCCTGGATCTCAAAACTTGCCCATTTGTTCAGCTCATCTTCAGGGAACCTTTTTTGCATGTGCTCACAAAGAAGGGAAACAAAAGACAAAATAGGCCCACTGTCAAACTCTTGCCTTTCCTTGTACAACACCATCAGATCTCTTACATTGCTGCTCCAAAAGACAGTCTCCCCCAAATACTGTTGCTTAATTTGGCCAATCTTTGCTCTTGCATACTGTACAGCTTCAACAGTAGTCAAATAACTTTTTTGGAATAGTTTGCACAAAGATGCAAATTCACCCAGAATGTCATTAAGTACTGCAAGGGAAATATGGTAGTTGGAGTCTGATAGCTTTTTATAACAATATTTAGCAATTGGATCGTTCTCCTCAACTTTCTCATGCTCAAAGTACTTAAGAACAGTCTCGTAATTACGAACTAGTGCACCACCAGCAAAATCCCTTGAAAGCCACCGAACTTCATTCAGTGGTCGAAAAGAGACAACTTCACATTCAGTGACCGGTGCAATTTCATCCAGCTTGGACTTCTTTGCAGGAGATCTGGAGAACACAGTGTAGACAGTCCTGAATAATGTCTCCATCTCTTTAATCATTGGAACCCTCTTCCAGGCATCAACAACTCCCAAATCTTCTCGATGGGTGACACAATGCTGCTCAACTAGATGAGGAATGGATTGTTTAAGGCGAGCAGCAACACCATTATTCTTACCCAGCATCACAGACGCACCATTGGATGTTAACATGACCATTTTCATGAGGTCCAGTTCATTGGCAGTGTAGAATTCTTTCACTGTAGTAGTGATAGCCTCAGCATTACAATTAGTCAGCTTCACTATGCCCCCAAACTGCGTTTTGTGCTCTGTTGATGTTACAGGTCGGAACTTGAAGTACAGGATGAACATTTTTGTAACAGAAATATCTGTGCTCTCATCAATTATCAAGGTGTGATACAAAGCTTGCCGAAGTTCTGTCATAGCTTCACAGTGTATCACGCTATTGATGGCCTCAAGGAACTCAAAGGCATAGTTCTTGCTCCTCCAGCTGTCTGGTATCTTCACATACAAAGCTAGGTGGTCATGGATGTCTTTTACAGATAACATTGAAGTATTCATCTTGACTGCCAGAAACACGTTGTTGGTGAGTTTCTTTATCTCCTCAGGCATAGATCGTTGGCATTCAACTACTTCCTCTATTTGCTTTGTCAATGGCAGTTTCTGTCAGCATTTGAAGGACTGGACTTTTAACAGTACCAGCGGTGCCAGGGAACAACACCTATAACCTTCATGGGATACCTGTTTCGGCGCACAAACTACAGAGACACGGGACACTTCCTTCGGCGTCAAAGATCAGCTTTTATTACTGCAGGGAAACAAGAGTCATAAGAAGTACATGGCGTAGTTCTGCGAGTCTGCTTCAAATTGTGTTTGTAGGTCGCTCTCTTTTATACAGAATGTTGCCATTGCATAACATGTGGACAAAAGATTACAATTCGGTTCTCACAGTAAACTTCAAAGAGGTCGCTTTCATGTGTTCAGAATCCCGGAACATAATTACAATAGCAATGCCGGTTCCCAACTGTAAAAGTACATCTTCCCACCATTAGGCACACCCATTAGAGTTGTAAATGACAAAGAAGAAGAGACAAGAGCAGCTGCAAGGAAGTCAGACACGTGTAGAGAAAAGAGTGTGGGGGTAATATCGGAAGCATGATCTTAGGATCAAAGAGCTGGATCCCATCGCCTGCACGGCTGTCACAATAGACCGGCACGACCAGATTACCCTCAAGCTGAGCCATCTGCCTTCACTGTATCATTCCTCCGGCCATAAAGACGCATGAAAGGAATATGCGTCTTCCGCAAGGCTGGGAACTAGAGGGTCAAGAAGCGAACAGTTACCTGCTCGCTGACTACGTGAGGGCAAGAAACAAAAATGGATGCCGTATCTAAAATGGAACCCAAGGGTTCAGATGAAGAACACGTAATATTAGACGAACCCTGGCAGGTAGTGTAGCGAAAATTCGCACACTTGCCGAACTCGTCATTTGCGGTTCGTAGATACCAAACTCGTCCATATTCGGTAATGCCCAGAACATCGTAATAGTTTTTACGGAACCTCAGACGGTCCTTTTGCCCTCATGTAGGCAAGCACTAGTCGGAATCATAATCGATTTCGATACTCATCAGATCATCCAGATGTTGTTGATACATTATTCTATCCTTCAATGCCTCTTTGGTGACAACGGGCTGTCTTATACACGTCGTAGCACAAAGGCCACATAAGGCAGGACCACATTGCACACAAAGACAACATGAGAACAGAAATGTCACAACAACCCCTATGATCATCAGAATCTTCCAACCCCAAGTTGATATCAGACCCCAAAACCATCCCAGAAGCGTCCAATTTCCTTCGTCCACGTGTATGGACTCCGAAATTTTGTGCAACTTAGAGATGGCTTGATAAACCGTTGGAGCGTTATCAGGTATGAATACGCAGCAGCTCGAATGGATGACTTTACAAACCCCACCTCTATCTGCTAGAACGATATCTAGAACCATACGGTTCTGCAACGTCATTAGTCTATCCGCCTGGAGTTCGGCTGTCAAATTACCAAGGGCATTTGCAGTTATGTTGGCAGTTGATTCTACTACACGAGTTAACTGCCTCAAGTTCCTGCTATTAACCATCGGTCCCCAGAACGGTAGGAAACCCTTAAAGAAGTCTCCCGCTTCTTGTCCGGAAGTATCTTCTTTGCTAACCACACCTCTCACAATTCTATTTCTGTGATAATCAGAGGCCACAGTGAAAGTGGGAGGCAAAAGATTCGCAATATAGCAGGTACCCGAGAAGTCATGAGGTAACCACGTATAGGCTCGATCATAACATACAAAGTAGGTACCCTTGGCAGGCAGGAAGACAGGAGAAGAGAGCGTCGGTAAGACATACGTCTCGGTACAAGCACTCTCCCCAAACTGAGCTCTCGGATTTCGACCAAGACCTTTCAAGCAGAAATTACCAAGGTGAGGTACAATCCATATTGGTGGTGAGCTTTTAAGCTGCCTCTCACCCACTGATAAGCTGTACTCAGCCTCACTTAGTTCCTTATATGCTCGCACCTCTTCCTCTGGGATGAGCGATGCGTCAAAAATATCTCTATCTAAGTCTGCAATAGCTCTCGCCAGAGTCTTGTGGTACGGACCAGGACCAGAGTTTGCTGACCGTGGTTCTCGATGGGGGTAGGAATCTAGTGCGCTACGGAACATAGTTTGTAATGCTCGAGCTGACCCTTGTGCACTATAAGGCAGAACTAAGTACGGAATACCCTTATCCATGGTATGTGGCATTAACCCACACACCCAACAGTTGGTAGTGTTTACCACTAACTGATGCTGATGCAAGAGTTGAATAAAAGAGTTGTTTCTGAATTCCGCACGTCTGACTTGTTCGTGTTGAGGCAGAAGATAAAAGGAATGTGGAGAGACAGTAGAAACGAAATATAGATCACGAGATGGGAGAGTAGATGTAGCAGAAGACAATAAGAATTGGGACCCATAATATACTCCCCCTACCAGTAACATAGATATAGTCAGGAATAGTATGACCACCTGTAAGAAAAACCATTTTGTATGAAATATTTTATGCAATGTAGATCTTTGCGCCAACATTTCTTCTCTTTTCGACAGCTCAGACAATGATGATTCCATCCCCTAACGACCGTCCGCGACGTTCTTGACGCACTTCGTTCTGAGTAGCGGTTATCAATTTCCAGGAGTTCCCAGAAATCGATAATAGAAACCAACCTTGTGTCGATAGCTGCTAAACAGAAGGAAGTACCCGCACGGCCTTACGGTCAACCTGGATGGTAGGTTCTAGCTAAATAATGTTCTTGGCTGTACGAAAAAGAAAAAGATACACAATATATAATGTCCACTGTTTTCAGAGCAATGTAGAACCTAGAAACAAAAAAATCTTTTTATTTGTGGCTTGTTCGTGGACGAAGAAAATATCGGCTACTTCCAGGGTGAGTCTGATCTTCAAACAGTGGATTGGACGGCAAAGGAGTGTTCAATTGTTCAGGTGATTGTTCAACAGTCAAATTTTCCAAGGTTGACGTGGAGGAAATTGTTTGAGGGGAATCAACAACGGTGTCAGATACAAGCCGAGCTTCGCTGAATGGAACGAAATGTTGTGGAGTGTCGGTCTCAGATGAAGAAAGACCTCTTCTCATCCAAGTGTCCGACGGCAGAGGAAGCGGGACTCTTTTTGTGTGGGTAGCATGTACCCAGTTCCGACGTCCGTGTAGTCGAACCGCCGTCCTCGTAGCCAGCTGAACCTGAAACGGGCCCACAAATCTTGGTTCAAGGTTTCGTTTTCGTCCGTAGTTCCTGACGAGGATCCAGTCTCCTGGTTGAAGTCGATGACCAGGACCCTCTGTTTGTGACGGCAGAGCCTCAAAGACCTGTTGGTGAATCAAACTCAATTTAGCAGTCAGATCATAGAGATAATCGATCAACATAGGGTATTCAATTCTATCAAACTCTTTAGGTCTTGGGACTCCCCATACATTAGCAGGACGGCCGAACACAATCTCATATGGGCTGAGCCCTACTCGAGAGTGTACAGTTGCCCTGGTCGACAGGAGAGCCAGAGGCAAAGCGTCGGGCCATGATAAACCAGTTGTTGCCTGAATTTTAGCCAATTTCAGTTTTAGAGTGCCATTATATCCTTCCACCAAGCCTGCTGATTGTGGATGATTTGCACTATGAAATTTTTGTACTATCCCTAAACCGCGACACACACTCTTCATCACACTCCCAACAAACTCACTTCCGTTGTCCGACCATACGACCCGAGGCATTCCGTAGCGGGGAAAATACTCTTTGAGCAAAATTTTTTCCGTGGATAAAGCCGTATTATCCTTAAGGGGGTAGGCCTCAATCCACCTAGAGAATGCACATACCACAACCAACACATACTTCAAGTTATTACATCGGTCCATGTGGATAAAGTCCAACTGGATGACTTCGAAAGGGTATGTAGGAGGGGCAAAATGGCCAGGTGGAGTGGGGGTGCCCTTACCAGGATTGTGCATCAAACACACCATACAATTCTTAACCACTCTCTCGGCACATTTAGTAATCCCATCATTCTTCCATACATGAGACAACAACTTGCATATGCCTTTAGTGTTGATGTGCGCCATACCATGAGCCATTGTAACAACAGCGAGCACATACGCATCCGGTAACATCCATCTCTGCTTCTCTGATAAATCAACCCAACATCCATTCTCATCCAATCTTCCCGTGCTCTCTCTCCATTTAGTCCTCTCTGTCTCAGTGGCTTCATCCTGTATTCCTTTCACACTTTCAAATGTGTCTTCACACATACCAGTCTCTGTTGGCCATCTCACTGAGCTCGTAACATACATTCTGTTCGTCAAATCTTTAGCCGTCTCTTTAGCCGTTTCATCCGCAAACGCATTTCCACGACCCACATCATCTGTTACTTTCTGATGTGCGCTACATTTGACTATGGCCACTTGTTTAGGCAATGTGAGTGCATCTAAAAGATCATTTACAAGCTGACCATGTTGAATCTTCGTGCCATGCGACGTAAGGAATCCTCTCTCTCTCCACAGTCGTCCAAAACTATGTGCCACACCAAACGCATACTGGCTATCTGTAAACACATTCACCCGTTTATCTTTAGACAACACACATGCTCTTGTCAATGCGATTAACTCGGCAGCCTGAGCCGAATTCTGACTTAATCTTGCGCTTTCCACAATCGTTCTCAATGTTACTACAGCATACGCAGTTGTCACATCACCGTTCGGCAACTTAAAACAGGAACCATCCACATACAAAGTACCATCGGGATCTGTCAATGGAGTATCTTTTAGGTCAATACGACCCTTAGTTTCCTCTTCAGTTCTGAGATAGCAGTCATGTACTGCTTCACCACTTGACTCTGTGTCGATGGGCAGCAATGTTGCTGGATTCAACACATTACATCGTTTTATCCGTATGTGACTGGCCAGCAACGTCAACTCATATCCAGACAATCTTGCGCTTGTCAGATGTTGAGTTTTCGTTCGATTCAATAGAGTGTCAACTGCATGTGGAACCATTACCGTAAGCATATTATCCATGACTAGACCTGCGGACTGTCGAATGGACGCCGCAGCTGCCGCTGTAGACCTTAAACAACTCGGCAAGGCCCTTGCTACTGGGTCTAAAGTCGAAGAAAAATAGGCACATGGGCGTTGTTTGCCGCCAAAAGGTTGTGTCAGAACACTCAACGCACAGCCATCCCTCTCGTGAACGTATAGTGTAAACGGCTTACTGTAGTCAGGAGTACCCAACACAGGAGCTGAACACAACGCATTACGTAATTCAGAAAAACTTCTCTGACACTCTTCAGTCCAAGGCAATGGGGATGAAACATCCTTGCACGTAAGGGCTATCAATGGTTTCGCCAACAATGAAAAATTTGGAATCCATTGTCTGCAATAGGACGTAATACCTAAAAAGGCGCGAACATCTCTCTGGGTTTTTGGCACAGTCATTCGGGTAATCGCTGCAATTCTCTCTGGGGTCAACCTTCTCCCTTCTCTTGACAATAAGTGACCTAGATAGGTAACTTCTTGACAACAATACTGTAGCTTTGAAGGCGATACCTTGTGGTGTAAGTCATGTAGATAGTGTAACAAAGATACCGTAGCTGTTTTGCAAATAGGTTCTGTATCAGCTGCCACTAAAAGATCATCAACGTATTGAATCAAAGCTGCACCCGTTGGTAAAACAAAGGCATCAAGCTGACCTTTAAGTGCTTGGCTGTAGATTGACGGGCTCTCACAGTAGCCCTGTGGAGCGCGTTTTAGCCTAAAACTGCGACCACCTAATGAGAATCCGAATAGGTCTCTGCTTTCCTCGGCAATCGGAATACTAAAGAAGGCATTCTTTAGATCGATCACCGTGAACCAGGAGGCAGATGCCGGAATCATTGTTAGTAAGGCCGTAATGTCAGGAACCACAGGAAATTGTGGAACCACTATTTTATTTACCTCTCTCAAATCTATAACGAAACGATACACAGGAGGTTTAGTTGGGTCAGTTCGTTTCAGAATTGGCAAAACAGGGCTGTTACACACGTTTCCACGAGTTTCTTCAACAACACCTTTTCCAATGAGATCATGAACGATTGCTAACAGCGCTCGTTCGCCCTCAAGAGAAATACGATATTGAGGTAAACGTGGTAATCGCGCATTTGGTTTCAATTGAATCACATAGGGTGGAATGTCCAACAGGCCCACATCGTTGGGACCTGTGGCCCATAGGGACGCAGGGAGGGAACTCAATTCCGGTGGGAATTTATCGACCGACAAATACATGGGAGAGATCACTCTCCGTCCCAATGTAAGCTCCACTCCTTCGGGGGAACAATACAATGTTGCATATAGTCGTTTCAACAAATCCAGGCCCAAAAGATTCTCACCACAACCTGTAGATAGAATCAGTGGAGCCGTTAGCTCACAAGGTCCAATCATAAGAGGCAAAGGACTAGAGACTGGGTTACTAACAGGGGCGCCAGAGAATCCTACGGAAACGTTCGTTAAGCCAGACAAAGGTGCGCCAGGGAGTTTCGAATGCATGATGGAACTTTTCGTCGCACCAGTGTCTAACAGAAAAGGCTCAACTACACCCGATGTAGCCACTGCAACGTAAGGCCCACTCTGATCGACCGGAACTGACACTACTCCCTCTCTTTGTCGTTGGCTTTCCTAGTAATGGTCATTTACAACAGTCTCATGCTCTACGTAATAATCATCCACATTATACTGTGCAGATCGAACTGACCCCGCATTTCGCTGGTCGAAACAATTATTCGCGTCCGATTGATTTTGATGGCGATCAATCTGATTTTGGGATGAACCACGACCTCTACCTCGTGATGCCTGTTGAGGACCACCACCACTGTTTCCACGTGTCGACACACCATTCAGACGGTCCCGTAAGGCAAGACAATCATATTTTAGGTGTCCCTCTTTCCTACAATATGCGCACTGATTATACCCAAGTGAAGATCTATAATCAGAGTTGTCAGAGCGCGGCTGCATCCTATCGGGCTGTGCTTGTGGTCGATACTGCTGTTGTGAATCATTTTGGTTTGATCGTGGAGGGTATGCTTGCTGCAACAAAACCTTCGTTTTGAGCTCCTTCGTTTTCTTTTCTACACGATCACTTTCTTCCTTTTCCCTATTCTCATAATACTGGGCCGTTGCTAGTATTTGCGCAGGGGTTGAAACTGCCCACGCACTCTCCGAATTCTTCAATTTGTTGCTTAACTCAGGCAACAAATTCGATACAAATTTATCAACAAATAACCGCTGGCCTCCCTCAGCGCCCATGTCCTGGCCGCTGTGGTCGACAAACGCTTCCTCAAACCTTGTAAAGAAATCCGAGACACTCTCGTCTTTCTTTTGCTTACAAGCTGATAACTTATCCCAGTTCACCTTCATCGCTGGCATGAGAGTTTTCATGAGTGTAATGATTTTCTGAGGCAAATCTAAGATTAGCTGGTCAGGCTTAGCCCCACCAACTTGTAATGCATCAGCTGCTAGCAGTGCAGCCCAATCACCCCCTAATTCAACTGCGTGATTGGCTTGACGAATTTTGGCCCAAACTGGTTGCGGTACAACATTGCCAAACAACATGTCGATGTCGGCAAGGTTCATAATAGAAGCTTCTACCAGTTGTGATAACTCCTTATAATAACCAGCCGGATTTTTACGCGGATCGGGCAAGGATTGCTTCACTTGCAAAACTTCCGATCGTTTCCATGGAAGATGTATCCACACTCTTCGAAAATGCGGTAGAACCACAGGGTTAGCTTGCGGATCTCCAGGCACCCAAAGTGGCGGAACCTCTCTCATAGGATACTGACCAGGAGCCGCTTTCCAATTCTCAGTGGTATCATCTAATGACACCCGAGAATGTGCTGTGGATCTGAACGCTAATAAGCGTTCCACGGCACGTCGTACATCTTCATCTATAATCATACCGTTCGAAAAGTGATTCTGAAGGTCAATTATGTCGGACGGTATATTATCTACATCATCATTATACCATTCTTCCCTCAAAAAGTTACACATCTCCTCAAACACGCATCTCTGCGTAGGCTCATTAAACTGAGAAAACGTGTCGAAGACCACACGTGGAGTGTAATTAGCAGGATGTCTTATCCACCTATGTGCCATGGTTACTAACGTCTCTTTCTCCCTACCACTAGGGATCTGACTCCGTCTCTGAGGAGTTTCAGATAAATTAGACGAAAATAATGGACCAGAAAGAGGTGAATAAAGGGTAGCAACAGAGTTAGGAACACGCTTACGAACAGAAGGGGAAAGAAAAACAGGGGCAACAACACCAGAGGTGAAGGAAGACATAGTAGGAACGGACAAGGTAGTCGGAGTAGCAGAAACAACAGTCTGCGAAGAAACAGGTACAGGAGCAGTAGGAACAAGGACAGGTGGTGGAACATTCGTAGGGTTAACAACGGGCTGACCCGCAGCCGCTGGAGCAACAAGGGGTACAACAGGAGGAACAACAGGAGCAGCTACAGGAGCAGTAGCACCCTGTACATAAGGAGGTGGTGATTTCATCAAATATGACAACAAGGAATCCTCCTTCAAATCTTCTTCTTTCTTTTCTAGATTATTCGGTAAAACCGGGTAACATTTATCTATTTTCATGTGATGCAATCTAGTAGAGATTTCCATTTCCTTTTCTTCTTTGTCCTGTTTACATTCTCGTATAGTTTGCATTATCGGAACGAACCCTTGTTTTTGATCCTTTTTAAGTTGTTTGATTTCTTTCTGCTTGGCCTCTTTACGCCATATCCGAAAGGAATCAAACATAGCTGGCCTAGCTTTCTTTAAAAATAATTTAGCCTCAAGATTGTCTAAAATTGAAAGTTCAAAAGTTCCATGTGGTGGCCATCTAAGGTCACCGTCTTTCTTTGTATAGCGGACCCAGTAATCATTATATATTATAGGACCCACCCCATGTCGACTATAAAGATCATGTATTGGAGTTCCAACTGGAGGTATCGGACACGAGTCCTCCAACCGGGAATCCGTTGCGCAACATTGGAAAATACGAAACAAACCACTATGGCTAGGCATCGTGCACACTAACCTAGTATCAAACTTCAAGGATTACCGAAGCAATAAAACCTCGTGTAAGTCAAAACCCTCGGTTTTTGGCAATTGCAACTGTCAAATAATACTAAGAACCAATACTAAGAACCACAAATGCAATGGAACCATGCAATACAACAAAGCCTTAAGGCTACCACAAAGCTCGGAGAGCTAACCACAAAGCCTGAGGAGGCTATTACAAAGCTCGGTGAGCTATTACAACAAAGCCTTAAAGGCTAACAACAAAGCTTTCAAAAAGCTAGAACAACCACTAAGGACTGGGAGCGACCCACAAATACTTAACTCAGAACTTCAATGGCGTCACCAGGAAGGCCCGTCTATCGTCTCGCTTGTACGTAAGGTCTGCGCCGGGCGTCGAAGACAGGTCGACAGTCAGGGCATCGGTCCGTCGCAGCCGTCAGGAGGCGGGAATCTTCGCAGGGAAAAACTTCGGGCCACTTATTTCGACAACAGGATCGATGAAGCGGGGTGCACCTTCCCTCGGAGATTTCACACGAAGTTCCTCACGATCATCAGGCTTTGGACCGGTACCGCTGAAGTCGCCCCACGTTGGGCGCCAACTGAAGGACTGGACTTTTAACAGTACCAGCGGTGCCAGGGAACAACACCTATAACCTTCATGGGATACCTGTTTCGGCGCACAAACTACAGAGACACGGGACACTTCCTTCGGCGTCAAAGATCAGCTTTTATTACTGCAGGTAAACAAGAGTCATAAGAAGTACATGGCGTAGTTCTGCGAGTCTGCTTCAAATTGCGTTTGTAGGTCGCTCTCTTTTATACAGAATGTTGCCATTGCATAACATGTGGACAAAAGATTACAATTCGGTTCTCACAGTAAACTTCAAAGAGGTCGCTTTCATGTGTTCAGAATCCCGGAACATAATTACAATAGCAATGCCGGTTCCCAACTGTAAAAGTACATCTTCCCACCATTAGGCACACCCATTAGAGTTGTAAATGACAAAGAAGAAGAGACAAGAGCAGCTGCAAGGAAGTCAGACACGTGTAGAGAAAAGAGTGTGGGGGTAATATCGGAAGCATGATCTTAGGATCAAAGAGCTGGATCCCATCGCCTGCACGGCTGTCACAATAGACCGGCACGACCAGATTACCCTCAAGCTGAGCCATCTGCCTTCACTGTATCATTCCTCCGGCCATAAAGACGCATGAAAGGAATATGCGTCTTCCGCAAGGCTGGGAACTAGAGGGTCAAGAAGCGAACAGTTACCTGCTCGCTGACTACGTGAGGGCAAGAAACAAAAATGGATGCCGTATCTAAAATGGAACCCAAGGGTTCAGATGAAGAACACGTAATATTAGACGAACCCTGGCAGGTAGTGTAGCGAAAATTCGCACACTTGCCGAACTCGTCATTTGCGGTTCGTAGATACCAAACTCGTCCATATTCGGTAATGCCCAGAACATCGTAATAATTTTTACGGAACCTCACATTACCCGCACTCCAAAACCAAACCTGGCAGTAGCACTTCTGTTTCTCAATATCACCATGGCAGACTCGTGTACTTTGCTAAGTAGATGGCGTTTCATGTAGTCCAGTTTCCAGCCATCACTCCATTTCTTCCCTATGGAAAAGTCCCCAACAATCTTGGCTTCGGCACATGCTTTGCAAATCAAGCCCACTTCTGGACTGTATTGAAATAGTTCTCCGAGTTGCATGCGAACCTTGCTTCCTGACTTCTGTGTCTCAGCCTCCACAATTTCCTTCATCCACTCTTCCTTGAATACAAGGCAACATTTCTTCCATTGTGGTGAAGCACTGCACTCTCCTGAAGTTACAGCTTTGCGCTTGAACATTTCCGTACCCGCCGGTTTGAACCTGCTGTGCCACAAAGCCTGCAAAATAAGTGAGCATGGCTTACGTTGAAGCCTAGCTCATGAATGCAATCTGTTATACTACAATGTACAAGATGCACCACAGTTTAACTCTACCAAACAATTACCTCTTCTGCTTGAACTCACGTACACCTGTTTAAATGTATGGGGTTCTGGGTGCGAAACCTGCAACAGAGGAAAACATGGGTAAGTGTATTATACTACAATGTTCAAGATGCACCACAGTTTAACTCAACCAAACAATTACCTCTTCTGCTTGAACTCACGTACGCCTGTTTAAATGTATGGGGTTCTGGGTGCGAAACCTGCAACAGAGGAAAACATGGGTAAGTATATTATACTACAATGTTCAAGATGCACTACAGTTTAACTCAACCAAACAATTACCTCTTCTGCTTGAACTCACGTACGCCTGTTTAAATGTATGGGGTTCTGGGTGCGAAACCTGCAACAGAGCAAAACATGGGTAAGTATATTATACTACAATGTTCAAGATGCACTACAGTTTAACTCTACCAAACAATTACCTCTTCTGCTTAAACTCACGTACGCCTGTTTAAATGTATGGGGTTCTGGGTGCGAAACCATCAACAGAAGAAAACATGGGTAAGTATATTATACTACAATGTTCAAGATGCACCACAGTTTAACTCTACCAAACAATGACCTCTTCTGCTTGAACTCACGTACGCCTGTTTAAATGTATGGGGTTCTGGCTGCGAAACCTGCAACAGAAGATGCACTAGTTTAACTCTACCAAACAATTACCTGTTTGTTCTGCCTGTACTCACGTCTGCCTGTGCAATTGCATTCGTAGTATGGTCTCACAAACCTGCAAAAGAAAAAGGGGTGCAGATTGTGAATCTATTTACCCAGCAACCCCAAACCCAACGAGGAACATAAACAGAATTACCTTGTCTTTGTGGGTACTCGCACCTGACCACTCAAATCCAAATACCTTACAGACTGGAAATCTACAATTAAAGACAAGTAAGTCAGCAAACGCTCGAAGAATTACAAACTATGCATGGGACCGGTCTAGAGGCCCAATAGGAAAAGTGAACAAATAATTACCTGGGATTCCAGCCTAGGACAAACTGGGGTGTGCCCATGTGTTCCATTATTAGCATCCATTATCTTAAACTGGCCTATAAATCTAAATCCCAGGGGAAAGCGGCATCACAGAAGGTGTAACACAAAATACAAACTGTGCAAATGGTTGAGGTGGATGAACAAGGTAATCCACAGGAAGACTGACAAGCACACAATCCATCAAAAGATCCCACCTGAAGATGATGCAGTGGCGTGCAAAAAATATGATAACTACGTTCAAGCAATTTTCAGGCAACCATAAATATGTCAAGATAACTAAAGAATGATTGACCTGCTGCAGAGAGATCTAAGTTTTGTCTACTGGAAGTTGACTTATTAAGTAGCCGAGGAGGTTAAAATGCCTGATGAAAAGCTGGTGAACCATGCAGATCAAAAATCACATGCAATGTAACTAGGTCAGTGCATTACTGCTTCTGTCAGAAAGCTCATTTTGTTACTTGCAGTTTATAACTTTAAATCCTAATATAGAACAGTGACCTATTAACTACCAAACAGCTGCATTTCCATTCATTGCAATGGCAGAAAACCTGCGACAGATCACCCGAGCGGAAGAGTAACAGATTTTGATTGTAATAACTCAAGGGTGTTTTTGTACAGTAAATAAAACATGTTTTAAAACACAGCCCTACATTTAAAAATCTGCATCAAGAGGAATAACCTTCAATCTTGTTTTACTTGCAGAGATTTTTACATATTTCCCACATCTTCATTGCTTTGATTTTGTTCACAAGAAAATGTCACCCTTAGCCATCGAATGCTAATCATAAGTACATTGAAATTATGAAAATGTCACATAAGCAATCTGAAACCTTGGTCCAGCCTGAGGCGCATGCTTGTGCAATTAGGAGTTCTGTGACATTTGTGTTGACAACCAATGATAGATGGTCTGGGGTGTCAGGAGAATAATGAGTCAGCTGGAGTCTGGATGCTACATCATGTGCAAATGTTTCCGAAACTTTGCTATGTGCACTGCCCCAATAAAACTTATAGTGTAGTTCTAAAGGTTTAGAGAGAAAGAAAGAGCGAGAGCGAAAGAAAGAGAGAAAGAAAGAGAGAGAGAGAGAGCGAGCGAGCGAGAAAGAGCGAGAGAAAGAGTGAGAGAGCGAGAGAAAGAGAGAGCGAGAGAAAGACAGAGCGAGAGAAAGAGAGAGCGAGAGAAAGAGAGAGCGAGAAAAAGGGAGAGCAAGAGGAAGAGAGAGCGAGAGAAACTTATTAAAAAGTTACTTCAGATGCAGCGTGCTCCATCTTTTCGTATGCCATGAAAGTGACTTCTTGAATTTTTGGAAATCCCTATAAACGCAAAGCAAACTTACTACCATTCCTGTGGTTCACACCTATATTGACAGTTGCTGTGTCTTCAGCCATTCTGAGAACTTGAGATTACCTGATTTGATGATCCTATCCTGAACCTTTGCACCCCCTGTCCTTTCTGACACAAAGCCCTTCAAATGGATAGCACTATATTGTATTGTATTGTAATTGCATGTATTTTGTTTCACTCTTTCCCCACTTGTTTTAATTTTATGCTCCAAGGAATACCTCTAACTTGTAATGCAAAAGAAAACGCAAACTCCCCGCTCATGATCGTGCAGAATGTTCGCAGTATAAATGGCCAGATTCACATGTATTCAAATAGTACCTGTGCCCAAAGAAAGGGAGACACCCATAGCCTATTCTGCAGGCGCACAGAAATATGTGGATGGCGAAAGCACAGCTGCTCCCAAACATATCTCGTACACTGGAGCCTTGCACTTGAGGCTCAACATGACATCACAAAGGCTAGATAACAAGACAGGCATATCAAATAGGAGTAAAACAAGCAAGGTTATATATATATATAGGCATTCTTCTGAGAGGAACACTGCCTGATCATTTTGGTGTTACCCAGGCTCATACTACTGTGTTGCATGCCCGTCCATTTATTCTGATTTGCTGGACTTGTCGTCTTTTTAAGTCTGAATTTACTAAATAATATTATACCTATGTATAATAGACCACTTGGTTTTACAAATTATTATGCATGTGATATACTTATAGAGGCTGTGCGAGCCGGTTAACGATGGGGGCACTGCGGGCGCGAGTCTCGGCCGTCAGGGTCCAAGCAGGCTCTGTGCATCTGTCCCCCACTAGCAGCGGTGCGGGCCAAAACATTTATTCATACAGCAGCCCAGCCTCGCCGAGCGGTCATGGACACAATTAGAGGCCACATCTCCCACTGCGGTGCGGGGACGATTGTGGCCATTTGTTTAACACCTTCAATGCTGCCGTCGGCCATTGGCCGATGGCAGCACTACCTCGCTGGTGCTGCCGTCGGCCAATGGCCGACGCGGCCCCGTCCATTTTGCGGAAGTGCCGCACTTCCACAAAATCGGCTCTGTGCATCTGTCCCCCACCAGCAGCGGTGCGGGCCAAAACATTTATTCATACAGCAGCCCAGCCTCGCCGAGCGGTCATGGACACAATTAGAGGCCACATCTCCCACTGCGGTGCGAGGACGATTGTGGCCATTTGTTTAACACCTTCAATGCTGCCTTCGGCCATTGGCCGACGGCAGCACTACCTCGCTGGTGCTGCCGTCGGCCAATGGCCGACGCGGCCCCGTCCATTTTGCGGAAGTGCCGCACTTCCATAAAATCGGCGGCGCAGCCAACGGGTTAAGTATTGCTGTTAATCAGAGCCCCTTCATGGGCTCTGATTAACAGCAATACTTAAACCAAAGGCCACAGTCTGCCCCGCGCTTTACTAACAAAAGCGTAGAGACAGTTTCCAAACACAGGGTGTACTTTAGCACCCGCTGTGTTTTGAAACTTACTACGCTTTTGTTAGTAAATCACGGGGCAGACTGTGGCCTTTTGTTTAAGTATTGCCCGTGAAGGGTCTCTGATTAACAGCGATACTTAAACAAAAGGCCACAATCTGCCCCGCGCTGCCACATCACCACAAGCCCTACTGCACCCCCCCGCCACCTTACCTGGACTGGTCACGACCGCTCCGCCACCACCGCATGTAAAAGTGCCTGATGTCCGCGCAGCTCACTTCTTTAAAGCGGCCAGAGGCGCGACTCTCTCACTGGACGTCCTGGCTGTGCGTGCGCTCCACGCGAGGCGGTGCGCGCTGACGTCAGGAGAGGTGCAGCGCGCCCTAGAGGGAATGGTGTCTGCTACGCTTGAGATGAATATGTCTAGTTTGTACTAGATTTTATCTTTTTTCCCTGATGGTGTTTTCAAGTACATGTGTAGAGAATGATCTGCTCCTATGTTGAATCGTACCCATTCCCACCGTGGGTCGAAAGTTTTCAAAGGTCTTTCCATTCAGAAAGAATGGCTTTAAGACTGCTTGTGACAAGGATATCCCATAAGAAACGGTCGTCTTTACTTAGGATAGAGTGTGTGTCTGGGGGGAGGAGTCCCAGGGCTATGGAGGCTAGTTTAGGCGTCCAGTTTATTTGTAGAATTTGTGTCATGGTTTCACTGAGTTCTGTTCAGAATTTCTTGGAGAAGGTGCAGTCATGTATCCTGTGATCAGGTCACCTGGTTCTCTCTCACAGCTCCAACAAGTGTCAAGCTCCGTATACGAAGTTTTGAACAGTTTAAACGGGATCCAGTGGGCCATATAAGCAAACCAGTATCTAGTTTGAGCTAATGTTGGTATCATTTTGTTTAAGGTGAGGTTCGCCAAGATGGACGGCCACGTCACTGACTCCACCTGAGTACTGTTTGTATTGTTTAAGTGTGATTCCCATTTATTTTGTATCGAATTAGATAGAATGGAGGTTCTGGGAGAGAGGAGAGAGTAAACTTAGGAAGCTACATGTCCTTCTCTGGTATAGGTGTGTAGTGTTGGGTAGGTCAGCATGTCCCGGGGATTTATGTCTACATAAGATTGCTTTGATTGTTAAGAAGTGATAGAAGTCTATGTCATCTAGTCAAATTTAGCTTTGAGTTGGTAGAAGGGTTCAAGGATTGGAAGGGGCTCACAGGTCTCCTACCAGTAGTATGCCTGTGTTGCACCCATTTCTCTAGAAAGAGTGTCTTGCCCTCTGATTTCAGGTATTTATTGTGCCATAATGAGGCGAGGAGTGAATATTGCATTTGGTTTAGGAGTTTTTTGTTATTTGTACGAGGGGCATGCGCAGTGCTGGAGAGGATGATTTCAGAGTGTTCCATTTTTTATTTTCTTAGTGGTAATAAGAGAAGTAAGAGAGAGTGGTTTAGCAAGATCCTTTTCAATGGCAAGCCATGAAGGAGGAGTGGTGTAAAGTGGGGAGAGCCAGAGACTTCTCTGTTTAGCTAGGAATGCATTTTGGTCTCTTCTATAGTCTGATAAGTTTAGACCCCCAAGTCCTTTAGGGAGCCTTAGTTTCATTAGAGCAATTCTAAGTTCCATAAGAATTTGGTGAATATTACATCCTCTTTGGCAAATAAAGTGTCTGAGAGGACTATTGGAGATTAATTAAGCAATTATTATGATGAGTGATCATCATTTTGATGGATTCTATTCTTTCCTACTAAGTGACTAATCCCGAGGACCATTTATCTAGGAAGTCTTTAATATTGTTTAATGTAATTTATTTGTTGTACTCAATGGAAGCTCTTAGGTTTGGGGTGAACCAGATTCCCAGGTATTTTATTTTTATCTGGGCCCCATTTAAGACCATGATCACGAATAATGGAGCTGTTACAGTGGTCATTGAGAGGGAGAACCTCTGTTTTGTCTTTGTTTAGGCAGTAGCCTGATACTTGGGCATAGTCATTGATGGTGGACATGTTAGGCAGAGCTAAATACGCTTGTGTAGAGAACAGAATGTCATCTCCATAGGCAGCCACTTTCTGTGGGCCTGCAGCGTAGGGGATATGGGGAATGGAGGGGTTCTCTCCAATTTGTATATGGAGACGTTCCAAGGTTAATAAAAATAGTAAGGGTGAGAGAGGGCATCATTGTCTGGTACCTTGTTAAAGGTTAAAGATGGATCACATTCCATTAATGTTGATCCCAGCAGTGGGTTTCTTGTATAGGTCAAGAATCCTTCTAATGAAGGAAGGGCCCATGTTGAAAGTGGTGAGGGGTGAGATACCTTATTAAAGGCCTTCTCTGCATCTATTGTGATTGCATAGGTGGGCTGGTCGAGGAGGTGGGCTTTCTCGAAAGTGTGGCTGAATAGCCTGATGTTATCTGCACGGAACCTGCCTTTGATGAATCTAGATTGTGATGGATGGATGATTTTTTTGCAAATAGATTCCAGTCTGAGTGCAAGGATTTTAGCGTAGGTTTTGCAATCAATATTTATTAGGGAAATGGGGCAGTAGTTGTTGGGGCTAGACAGGTCTTTTCCTTCTTTAGGGATAACAATTATAGTGGCTAAAGCAGTGGTGCTCTTGATCATGCCTGTAGAGGAGAATTGGGAAAAATATCTTCTAGGAGGGTGATCAGGGAAGGTCTTCAAGTTTGGTAGAAGGATGCAGGGAAGCCATCCTGGCCCAGAACCTTCCTTGCTTGGAGTCTTTTAGTCGTGTTTGTAATTTTGTGACGAGAAATGGGATTTTCTAGTGGGAATTTGGTTGCGTCATCTATCTTGGTGATGTTAATCTTGTTGAGGTATTCTAGGCAAGTCTCATAGTTATTGATTTTTTAGTAAAGGGAGCAATAGAAGTTTTCAAAGTTGGATAAAATGTATTTGCAGG
This sequence comes from Lissotriton helveticus, assembly GCF_964261635.1. Lineage (NCBI taxonomy): Eukaryota > Metazoa > Chordata > Amphibia > Caudata > Salamandridae > Lissotriton > Lissotriton helveticus. The sequence goes on along the minus strand of NC_136070.1, from coordinate 229,903,289 downwards.
GCGGTAAAGAGATCACAAAACGCCCAGAAAGGTAAACAAGCCGGGATTACTTGGTACAACCAGAAATGCCGGAAAGCTAAAACAGATCTAATCAAAGCGGTTAGGGGGGACTCAGCGGATATTGTGAGAACTAAGAGAGCTCAGTATAAAAGAACCCTGCAAATGGCCAAAAAAGAGTGGGATGAAAGGGTTTGGTCAGATCTGTTGGATGCATGCAAGTGCAGAGACCAGACTTCCTTCTGGAGCCTCATTGCTAGAGGTACCAGGGGGGCTACGGAATGCAAAGATAAATTTCTAGAGGAGAAAACATGGGTTGAGCATTTTACTTTGCTTTATTCTTGTGAAGGTCAAAGCGTGACTGAAAGCTGGGATAGTTTACAGCCTCCCTTTGTAGCCCATGACACACCTCTTGTCTTTTCTTTGTCAGAAACAATTTCAGCAATCAAGGCAGTTAAGACAGGGAAAGCCCCAGGCCCTGATAAAATACCAGGTGATCTATGGAAACACGAAAATTATATTTGGGCTCCTTACATCAATTTACTATCCAATGAAATTGTTTGTGGAGCTCCTGTCCCAGAAACCTGGAAGGGGGCGGAGATTGTAACACTGTTCAAAAAAGGGGATAGGTCAAATCCTTCACATTATCGGCCTATCAGCCTAATTGACGTGTTGCAAAAAGTTTTTGCCCGACAAGTTCTGGGTCGGCTTACCTCTTGGATTGAAGAACACTTTATTTTTACAAAATATCAGGCAGGTTTTAGATCAAAGATAAGCACTATAGACCAGGTTTTTAGATTTTTATGTTTAGTCTGGAAATACACGATTATAAGAAGTTCCCATATATACGTGGCATTTGTAGATTTGAAGGCAGCTTTTGACATGGTTACAAGGGAAGCCCTATGGAAGACACTAAGTAAGATGGGTGTCCCTGCAAATATCCTTCAAATTTTAATTAGACTTCACGAGAATAATTATGCACGAGTCAGATGGGGACCTAATGGTGAAGTTAGCGAAAAAATAAAAATAGCAAAGGGGGTAAGGCAGGGGTGTGTAATGGCACCTACCTTATTCTCTTTGTACGTTAATGACATCCCCGAAAACTCTTTTGGGCTGCGAGCATGACTCTCCCAAATTGAGCGGGCAAGCCGTTCCGGCACTGTTGTTTGTAGACGACACGATTTTAATTTCTCAGACACCTAGGGGACTCCAAAACCTTTTAAATACTTTTAGTTTGTATTGTCATGACAAGGGATTAGAAATTAATTCCTCTAAAACAAAAGTCATGACAATCAACCCTCATAAAGGTTTCAATAAGGTCTTTAAGATAAATAATGAACTTATTGAAGAGGTCCCCAATTTTAAATACCTGGGCATTATTTTAGACAGTCACGTCACATGGAAGACGCAATTGGAGAACTCAAAACTAAGGCTGACTCAAAATCAGTGTCCGATTTTAAAGAGGCATAAGAATAGCCATTTTAAAGCAGTCTCACCAGCTATTGAACTATTCAAATATAAAGTACAATCATCCTCACTTTATGGTGCGGACCTTTGGGCTTATGCCTCAAAGGATACTTTTCGAGTGAGGGAAAACTCGTTTATTAGGCAACTTCTAGGGATTCCAGGGTCAACACCACTGACACCAGTATTATGGGACCTTAATTTTAGACGTACAGATGACTATGCTTCTCTTCGTCCGCTCCTTTATTGGATCCGTTTATGGTCCGTTGAGGAGCTGACAGATTATAGAGAAGCATTGAAAGAGATATTGGCCATAAGGAATAGTACGCATTTGCCATGGTTAGAGTACGTCAAGAAATGGTTTGAAAAATTGGGGCTAAGTGACTTCTGGTTCGATCCTGATTCCCTCACAAATAGTTCAAAAAAGATTTTGAAGCAAAGGTACTGGGATTATATTAGAGACTCAGTGTTATTAAACCCCAGAACAGGGTCCCTAACTTCGAAATTTTTCGAAATTAAAATGACTATGTATTTAGAGCCCCTTATGGATGAAATTTACCCCCCACTTGCCAAAAGCCTATATTTAAAGTTCCGGTATGGTATCTTACAATTAAAAGAAAGGACAACCAGCTGGACTTGTAATAAGGGGTTGGCCGGGGCCGCTGGCTCTGATATATGTGAGCTATGCGAGATGAGGTTGAAAGAGGATGAGTCCCATGTTTTATTTATATGCCCAGCTTACCTAAGAGCCAGGAAAAAATGGCTCAAGCCAATCTGTAAAAGGCTAGGCTTCAGACAAATTAAGGTTGGACTTAGAATTTTTAAGGGTGACACTGCACAAACGATTGTGTTCAGCCTAAGTCGTTTTCTCTTATGTGTAGCCTTAATTAGGAGGATGAAAAACCTAAAAACTTAAAAACCTAATGGAATAGGCTACTTTACCATGTTTTTATGTTATTGGTCAGCTGCTATATGTCGTTGTTTACTGTCCTGATGTGTATTCTCCTTTTTAACAAAACAGTTAAATTATTTTTTTATAAAACTCGAATATTTAGTGTTCTGTATACTGGAGGGGCCAACCACGATCTAGTCAATCAAATGGATGGCTTGGAAAATGAACTGAATTTTAGGTATTTTATGCAAAGGAAATGTGTTGATATTCTACCCGCTGCTATTGTTTCATTATGTATTATGATGTGTTTATATTGTTACATGATGTATTATGATTGTATGTTTGTATCTTACAAGGTTTTTTAAACCGAATAAAGACTGAAATTGAAATTGAAATTGAAAATGTATTTCTCTTAAGTATAGGGTATGCCGTGTTCGTTAGTGATGGAGGTTATCCTTGGTCTATCATATTTTTGTTTTAGTGCTGAAAAATAGGGTTTTAGTCGTTTTTTAGGAACTAGTGGCTCTCTTGCAAATAAACATAGGTCACTTGGACACAGGCCTAATAGTTATGGTGCTCACAGGAAAGGGGCGACCCTACTAACCCCTAACTTTGTAGTGGAAAAACCAACCACATACAACAATTGCAACAGTCCTGTGCACACATAAATATCAAAGCTTAACAGTGTATGTTACATCCAAACACATCGGAACAACAATCGCTGTAGGTTTCTTGTTTTTTTTAATGTATTACAACAGCGAACAGCCAGCTGTTACGTGTTTCGTCAGAGAAACCGTGATCTCCGACTCTTCAGGGCCCTGTACCGGTGATAATTCCAACCAGGTCGGGTTCCACAAGAGAATATTGTTCTAGTATAATGTTTCAACAAAGTATCAGACACTGTCAGTCAGTGTGGGATGACGGTAATAAATCAAAGGGGGCTCAACTTAAAAGACATTTTGGTCCACAGTAGACCAAGAATCATGAAAGACAGTGGCCCTCCTAAATTGATATCTGTAAATGGCCACCATCCTTGTGGCTCATGCACATCTTGTGAATCCACCAGTAAAAGCAAAACAATCAAATTCTCGAATGGCACGACATGGGAACAACGTGGTTTCACGAACTGCAACAGCAGAAATGTTGTCTACCTTATCACTTGCCCATGTGCCAAAGAATACATTGGAATGACTTCTAGAAAAGTCAAGATTCGTATTGGTGAACATCGAAGCAACATACATTGCAAAAAAACCACGACTAAGATGGCCTCCCACTATCTAACCATGGGCCATGGTATTCAAGATCTTCAATGGACAGTGGTTGAATCAATTAAACGCGAGAAAGATCTCCTGGAGAAAGAGCAAAGATGGGTGTTTTGTCTTGGGACACACATCACAGGGCTGAATGATGACATACCCTGGGCCCAACTGAGCCAGTAACAACCTCTATCAAGAGATCAAAACCCTATTAGAACTGGTTGTGGTCTCTCCAACTTGAACTGGTCACACTATCCATAGGCTGTTTGCACTCTGCATGCCACTGTAGAGTAAGGATTAATTGCACAATGATCTGTCTCTACTTTGCACTTGTGTATGTTGGCATGCCACTTTAATCACACAGCGATCGTTCTGAATAGGTTAGGGCCCATTGTGTTCCTTACCCTACATTAGTATCGATTAACTGTTTGCAAAATATGGGCCCACTGTGTTCCCTACCCTACATTAGGATTGATTATCGTATGCGGCCCCATAATACGTATTGACGTGAAGCTTGATACTGGATCCATGAGGCCACCCTCCAGCCCTGATCCAACTATACAACCTAATATCAGGTTTCTTTTATGTGACACCTTCACCCCAATACCCCCATTTTGCGCTTTCTAGGCAAGATGTCCGCCTCCTTTTTTCGAAACTTGATTCCCCGGCCGTAGCAAATCCAGGCATCTCTGCATTAACAGAACAACATGCAATTGCCAAGATGTCTAGCCTACAGATTTCACAACCAGTTCAGTTTCACCACAGGCCTCTACAAGATGGCGCCCGTGTTTTTGATCTTTGATACTGTTCCAAGATGGCTCCCGTTTCCGTCCACCTTCCTGAGCTTACACTGCTCTAGTGTTCTGCTCAATCAGCCGCCCGTCCCAGGTACAGGTGCTAGTAATTATCCAATTTACTTTAGTATATAACCGCATGCTCCTCTCCTTCCTCTCACACCACAGAAGCCGCGGATGAGGGAGAATGCGAGGACTGCTCGTGAACTAGTAAGTACGGCATAGCCGCGTTAGGGAGCCTTATGCCCAGACTTTCAACACCTGCTACCATGACCTTACTCTAAAACCATGGCATGCCCCACTTTTACTTTACCAACAGATGGAAGTTCCATGTACCCCTCTTCCTGACCGGCTCATGGGGCACTGACTCCTAATAATCCCAGTATGTATTTAGTCCTTAGTCTTTTAATTTTACAGCTCACCATAGACTTGTACAGAACTTCACGACATAGAGAGTGTGTTTTATGTTAAGTGTTGGTTTTGTCTTGTAGTGTTTTTCCTTCCACCTACAGGTCACAGCACCTAAGTGTATTTTACCGGCAATCGCAAAGTCACCATATATGTCACCCTGTCTTTCCTTCCACAGGTGATATATGAACGCGCACTGGGATGCGCAGTAAATACTTACATGCTCTTACTTTATCTTTGCAGGCCCACGACTCAGAAATACTGACAGGGCTATAACTGTTCAAAATTGAATGCCATATTGCAGTTGTATTATAATCTATATTCTATTCACTTGTATATACACAAAGCACACATTGTTGCCAACCTCAGTGAGTGACAGAGGGATCTGACTCTGTCCTGACGAAGAGGCAGTCAGCCTCGAAACATGTTGACAACACCAGGAGAACTAGCCCATTGTTAAGCTAGATTGTCTCCGCCACACTATTTTGAACGATACCAGCCTATGACTAATAAAGAATTTTTTGCTTTCATAAGGCCAGGTATTCTTTTAAATCTCACTTTTCCATATCACTCCTGACTCTACTCACACTCACTCAATATACTTCACATAGCACTTACAATATCTAAGTGCTCCAGCGTAGTCGCTAGTCGTAGCACGCCCCGTCCCGCAGCGGGGCGGGAAGACCCCGATGATGAAGCATGACACCAAGGGCCCTTTTGGTGTGTGAGGGGTATTTTAACAAATACTGTGTATGCCTGATATACTCTGGTTCACAGGAAACCTTCTAGAGGTGGACCTTGTTGTTTATTTATACCATTAACTGGAGGAGGGTGCGCCCACCTGAGTGCTTTCTAACACTACCTCTTCACTCCCCCCTTTTGATTCTTTGCTTAAAGTCTCAACTCACAATGAATCTGCTTTGAGGCTGCAAGAGTGACATTTGTTTGCTGTGATGTGTACAGAAAGTTGGAAGGTCACTATTGGGGGCGTAAATGTTCACAACTATTATTTTAGCGTTGTCTTTCTCAAGTTTGGTAATGAACCACCTGCCTTTGAGGTCTGCTTCTGTAGAACTAATTGTGAGACCAGAGAAGATGGAGATAAGGGTGATTAGGCCATTTTATGTTGATGGCTGGGGCACAGGATAGGTCGCACACCCAAACGTTATTTAGTAGGACAGCTTCTTTCAAAGCGACCTTTGTCTCTTATAGGAGTATAAGGTCTCCCTTGAGTTTATGGGTGTATTCTAGGATTTTTTGGTATTTTGTTGGATGGTTTAGTCCCTTAACATTAATGGAAAGTATCTTTATGTTATGCAGAATTGTGATGTATAGGTGATGTCAGAAGTATCCCAGATAGATTGCCGGAGAGGGTTTTGGGGATGGGGTAGTTGGTGGCAGCAGTGGGATGGGGAGGTGGGGGAAGGTTATGGGTGTGGTGGTGAGGGGAGAGGAGAGAGGGAAGTAGGGGAAGAGGGTGGTGAGTAAAGAGACGATAGGTGATAATATAGAGATGGAGAGAGAGAGTGCAATAAGATAGAAGAAGAGATAGCATAGATTTAGCATAAAACATGTGAACATGTGTCTAGCACCCAGAAGGGGTATGCAAATAAATGTATTCGGAGGACGGGCGATGGAGGCCACAAGAGGTTGAGCCAAGATCCAATGGGCTGGAGGCCGCTCCCTTAGGATACTCTATAGAGTTACAATAAAGAAATTTGGCTGTACCAAAAAGTGCAAAGTAGATGTGATAAGTGGGCAAAAGAGTGCCAGTAGAGTGATGGTGATAAGTAGCTCATTTATAAGTGTGAGTGTTTAGTAAGAAGGAGTGTGTAAAAAGGTGGTAACTGGAACATCGACAAACGATCAGGGAGCATAACGAATATATAGCCATTATGTAAGCTAGGAACATGTGACTACTTTATACACAAACAATTTGGGTAGGATAACAGTTCTAGGCTACGAGAATGTTAGTGATTAGGGAGGCATAAGACACAGATCCGTCATTGGGGAGTTTACTAGCTATTTATATGTTAGAGTAACATGATGAAGTGGAGGCATGCAGTCCTAGTGTCAGATGCTTATAATATCTTTCTGGTAAACTGTGATAAAAGAGACATTCATTGCGAACAAGAAATCTGTGCGACTATGTACTTAACTGGGATCAGGTGTAACATCACTCATTGGATTGGTGTGGATTTTCTGGTCGACGCTCCAGGTAAAATTTGTTAGTGGGCTTAAGGTGATACGTTTGGTAGGAACTCAGTTTAGTGTTGGTTAGTAGAGGTTAACAGAGTTTGCAGGGCTAATTAACATGCCGGCGTAAAGTGAAGTGCTCATTTTCAGGTTCTAACTGTAGGCAATGAAGGTGTCCAAGTCCTTGGGATCTTCAAAGATGGTTATTTTCCCATTGTAGGTTGTCTTCAGGTGAACTTGTCGTATGAAGGAGAACTGTGTAGTTTTCAAGTAAATTATGTATATGTAGGTTATATTGTTAAGTGCCTTGCATATCTGGTATGCTCTGTAAGGTCATTTGGTATTATTTTCTTCACTGTCAATGCTCCTCTATAGAATGTAATAGTGCTAGGGATCTTAAGAATGTTGTGGAAGTGGTGTTTTGTCAGTTGGGAGCTGTGTCTTGCCTGGATCAGTTTGGGGTGATTATCAACATGAATACGTGAAATAAATCCTCTTCTTTTACCATCCAAGTGTGGAAAGCTGCTTATTTCATGTGGCAATCAGTTGTAAAGCAATCACCCCAAACATCACAAACCCACAGAATGCCATTACTGCAGCGAAGCATAATTTTGGAGAGAATGGCAATTTAAGACCAAGAAATTGGATTACCTGGTAATCGCAACGGTATGAAGGCACATCCATTGTGTGGATTGTGATCTACGAAGCTGGTAGGTATTGGACACGTACTGACATTAGTTAGGCCGGATGGCTGCCCACTGATAACAAGCTCCACCACCCCTAGAACCAATAAAAAACACTGTCTGCCATTTTATGGTTTTGGAAATGCCTTGCGCAGAGTAGAGCACTATCGCCTGTAAAAAGCTAAAGAGAAACTGATGGCCATTTTAGTTAATTGGGACAAGGCCTTATTATCAAAGATTTTTGCGCTCAACAAGCTTAAGAAAGAAGCAAAAGGCTGGTGGCCATTTTGAGAGGTTGGGCTCCTCAACATTGGTAAGCATTGGATGTAACATGTTTTCTGCGTGTTCAGTGCGCTCCAGGTATTGAAGAAAAAAAGGTTGATGCTCTGAGTTTTCGAAGTTACGGAAATTGACGCAGTGGTTATTTTCTAAGTGGCAACAAAGGGTTAAGAAAAATAAATGTTAAAAAAAAGTGATATTGTAGCTACAGCATCCAAATAAAATGTTCTTCTGATCAGTCTGCATTTATGGCTACATGATAACAGGCACACCGGTCCAGCGCTAGTCTCTGTTCAGTTTAGATATATGACTTAACGGAGACAGGCACACCACTCCAGAGCTGTATCATTTCTTCAGTATTTTGCTGTTAAGTGTCCATGTATGGCTTCATGGTAACAGGCACACCACATCAGTGCTTGTGTAAGCCAGTATTGCTAGATATAATCCTCCAAAGTCTCTAGAGGTCTACATCCGCATCCTATCAATCTGCGCATTTATATAAGTGCATGGGATCAGGCACACCACTTATGTGCTTATTACAATGATTGGCACACCTTCATTCTGTAGTGTTGTGGTCTAGCCTCCCCGCAGTCACGTGACCCGCCAGAAGGCATTGCGGGAGGACATGACGCGGGGGGCTGGCATTCGGACTGCGGCCAAGAGGCAAGAAGGACCGCTCTCCCATATACACCTATTTCCTTAAAATAAAGTAAAGAGTAAATCTCCTCATCGTCTCCGCTCTTCATTTCCTGTGGCCTCACCTTGCAATCCCACAGTGGCGACGAGGCGGAAAGACCAGTGCGCTGCCCAACTTCAGCCAGGTAGGGGAGAGCCGGCGCCTGTCACGAGGCGGGGGGCACACCGCTTCTCGCGCTCCGCCTTGCCCCCGCTCCAAGTAGCAGCCCTACCGCAGTGCAGAATTGGCGTGCAGTCCGGCGTGGAGCGCAGACCACGCCCACCTTACTCTCGGCGTGCATTTCGGCACACGGCGCGAGCACCACGCTGTCCCCAGCTAGGCACGGCCTGCAATAAAGGCAGCCACCACTAGGCCCCATTCCAAGAGGGTCCTGCCACTGCACAGTATAGCTTGGGGCACGAGGGGCAACCACCAACACGTGCACAGTAAGGTTCCACTGCTGTTCTCGCCACACTCACCATGTGTGCACAGACCTTCTCCTTAACCAACTCAGTGCCCTTCCTGCCTAAACCGGGGGAGCCGGCGATGAAATGGGCTGATTGTAAGAGGTATTTTTTTAATTACCTCTCAGCATTGGAGGACGAAGGTGAGGAGGAATTCTCAAGCAAACGGCGGAAGAAGATCCTGTTACATACTCTAGGGCCGGAGGGTCTGTGCGTTTATGACCAGATGGTGAAAAAGACCAGGGCTTCAACCGACGACGACGTTTTCCAACACGCCCTCGAAGACCTGGACAGCCATTACCAGCCTGTGATATGCACGGCCATTGACCGTTACAATTTCTTCCAACGGAAACAGGCAGAAGCGGAGTTAGTGGAGGACTAAGTGGCGGCCTTAAAGAAACTGCCCATCAACTGCAAGTTTGGCTCCCTGCACAATGACATCATACAAGACCAAATCATCATGCACTCCACCCACACGAGCATCCAGGAAAAGCTCTGGGTTAGCGGCGAACGCCCCTTCCAGAGATCATCGCGATTGTGAAACGGCGGAATTATCCAAGCGATGCGCTCTCGCAGCCAAGAAAGACATGGCGCCACAAGCCACAGTGTGCAAAATCACCGATCGCAAGGTGCCACCATCAAAAACCACGATGGACTCCGCCTCACCCCGCCAATCGACGTCTAAGGGCAGAGGTCCCGGTTGCGTCCCTCAGGGTAAACAAGGTGCCTGTTATAGATGCGGCAATTACTCCCACATGGGTAATGAAAAAAAATGCTTGGCGTTCCAAGTTAAATGCTCGTTCTGAGGCATCACAGGTTTGGAGGCCCAGAAACGCTGCAGTCAAATACGTCCAGGACGCCTCCGATGATCAAGAGGGAGTGGATCTCTCGGACCCAGACATCATTCTTTGCATCTAAGATCACATCCTGGGCTTAGGGTGTGTCGCAACAAAAAAACCCTCATGCAAGTTGTCGATAGAGGGCATCCATGTCGTCATGGTAGCGGACTCCGGGTCGCCCTACACCAATATCCATAAACAGATGTGGGACCGAGATTTTGCCCGAGTGGTGGGGGACCAGCTTCACTTCACGGACGTCCACCCCGTCACATACACGGGAGAAAGGATCCCCATGGTAGGCTTCCGGCAGCTCCTGTTCGAGTTCAAAGGACAGCACACCACAGCAAAATTGAATGTGGTGAAGAAGGGCCCATTCGTCCTGGGGTGGGCTGACCAGGGAGCGCTCGGCATCCAGCTCAACCCCGGTGGCGACACACAAGTTCTCCTGATGAATGACACGTCCATGCCTTCCTCTCTCCAAGGAGAGCTCCCCACTGTCTTCAGCAACCAAATTGGTAAAATGTGCAGGTTCTCCCACAAGATTGTACTTAAAGACGGAGCGGTACCAGTCGCCCACAAAGTCAGGAACATCCCATTCAACTGCCGAGAAGATGTGCAGCTAGAACTTAAGCGCTTAGAAGACAGCGGCATCTTTGAACCGATCGAATGCGCCGAATGGCTCGCGCCCTTGGTGGTGGCGCGCAAACCGAGTGGGAAGATCTGCCTCTGCATTGATCTCCGCAAACTTAACAAAAACATAATTGTGGACAAGTTTACATTGCACAAAATAAATGAACTGCTCACCCAAACCATAGGTATCAAGTGGTTCTCTACCATCGACTTCAAAGCCGCCTACCACCAGGTATCACTCCACTCGTTATGCCGAAAACTCACATCCTTCATCACACCCTTTGGATGTTACAGGTTCAGACGCCTGCCCTTTGGGCTCGCATCCGTGGCGGCCGTCTTCCAAAAACTCATGCACAAGCTGTTCCAACCTATCCTCACTTTCAAGATGACGTCCTCGTCATGGGGAAATCCAAACCTGAACACGACAACATACTACACACCGTCCTACACACGCTCGCAGTGAATGGCCTCACGGCTGAATTAGAGAAATGCAAATTCGGTCTCCGCAAGGTCACATATCTAGGACATGAAATCAGCGACACAGGAATCACCCCCAAATTGGCAAACGTGGAGGCCATCATGTCAGCTCCCTCCCCGAAAACCAAAGAGGACGTTCGCTCTTTCCTGGAGCTGGGGGCGTTCTACAGTAAATGTGTCAGGAACTTTGAGACTAAGACACACAGCCTACGCCAACTGCTCAAGGATAAGAATAGTTTTGCCTGGTCAGAGGAGATGGAAGCAGTGTTTTTAGCCAACAAACAGGACATCTGCAAGGCCGTTCCCTTACATGGGTTTGACGGCTCTGCATCCAGCATCCTCACCACGGACGCCAGTGACAAGGTACTGGGAGCAGTCCTGTCCCAGAGGGCTTCAGATGGCTCCAAAACCACAGTGGGGTTCGCATCACTATCCCTCACCCCCAGTAAAGAGAAGTACAGTGTAATAGAGAAGGAAATGCAAGCCGCCATCTGGGCGATGGAGAAATTCCGACAGTATCTGTGGGGATCACGATTCACACTCGGCACTGACCACAAGCCCCTGATCAAGGTCCTCCCATCCAGTGGAAACGTGACAGCCACTCCACGCATCGCTAAAATGACATTGCGCCTGTTGGACTTTGTCTACGATGTGGAGTCCATCCCGGGCCCGCAGAACAGAGTGGTGGATTTCCTGAGAAGGGTAGCAGCCATGGAAGAACCCCTCACATCATCGGATTGGGATGAATACAGCGTCGCCTTCATGGCGGTTCATGAACACACCATAAGTGCCCAGGACTCGGCAGAAGCCTTCACGCAGGACATGGAACTATCCCAAGAAGACCTTTTTTCATTCAGGAAAGCTGTTAAGACTTTCCTTTTTCCTTTATCTTATTAATTACCCCCTACCCTTCTGCGTTGTTGGTTATGTTACCTCTTTCAGATATAGCGCCGGGACGCCCCTTTGCTGGGGCAGCTGTGCGCTCAAAAATTCAATTAACAATTAACAAGTCAAGCGGTATGACACGCAAGGCTGGCCGGAGAAGAAGCACATCGACAGCAGCCATAGAAAATTCTGGGAAGTCCGCGAGGAACTCTCCATTGGCGAGGACTCCATATTCCTGCTACGAGGTCTCAAAGTGGTGCCCCCGAAGGCTCTGTATGACCACATTGTTCACATCAACCAAGAAGGACACCTGGGCATCGTAAAAGCCAAAAGGCGGATGCAACTGCTGTACTGGTGGTCCGCCATGGACATCCAAGTGGAAAGGTTCATGAGGGACTGCGCCCATTGTGCCAGAGCTGACAAAACTCTTGTCACCCTGAGGCCCCCCATGGGCGAATTCTCTACTCCCAACAACCCCTGGGAGGACTTATCAATCCTTATTGTAGGCCCAAACCCAGACACCTGGGGCACACCCAAACACCTCATCGTCATCGTAGACCATTATTCAAAGTGGCCAGAAGTAGAAATCTGTGAATCGGTTGATTCTGATGCCGTTATCACCTTCATCACCAGCATCTTCTTGAGGGAGGGCATTCCAAAGTCCATCACCAGCGACAATGGACCCCAGTTCACATCAGCCAAATGGACAGCCTTCACCAACAGAAACAGAATCCAGACGAAGCGCACTCCGATCTACCACCCAACGGGTAACGGCCAAGTGGAACGCTTTAACCGGGTGATCATGGGCTCGCTCCAAGCAGCCATCAGCGCCGGTAAGAACTGGGAGTCAGAAGTCAGAAACACAGTATGGGCCTACCGCATCCCACCTACCTTGACAGGCTACAGCCCATTTAAGATCCTAAGAGGCAGAGAACCCTTCACCAGAGACAACACAGCCTGGATGACCATGAGACTCCAAAGCAAATGATCCCCAGCCATTGTCCGCAGCAACATAGAGAAGGCACAAAACATCTACAAGGCACATTATGACAAAAGGAACAGTGTGCGTGAGGCCCTCATTGGCAGAGAGCGAGTGGGTCCGAGTCAAAAAGGGCCAACCAGGACTAAAAGGAGACAGCAAATTCATTGAGCCCCTGCGGTTAGTAGAAGAATACGCCTGCTCTGCCTTATTGAGTGATGGCAAGGTTTTGGTGCCAATCCAGAATGGCCAAGTGCAATAAGATCCTGCATTGGGGCATGCACAACAGTGAGCTAGAAGAAAGCCCCAGCATAGCGGGAGCGGCAGCACCCTCTACAGACCACGTGATTGCAGCCGGACCCACAGCCAGTCGGGAGGGACAATCACCCGGACAGATGATGCCGTGTCCGCCCAGCCAGGACGCAGACGGAGGGGGCATAACGGGCTAGATACCCAACGCCTCACAGAGAGACCAGGAGTAGACTGCGAGGTCAGACGGACCCCCACGG